>NC_025994.2:87815627-88072839 GCF_000442705.2 Elaeis guineensis
CGCCCTCTCTTGCCCATGGAAGCGGTTGGAGTTCTTGATGCATTCAGGTAGGCGGGATTTAATCCCTTCTTCTTCTTCTTTATACTTTGGAAAGGTCCGATTTGACGATGCTCTGAAAAAAAAAAAAGGGGGTTTCTTGGCATCTGTGGAAGAAGAGGAGAGATTGGGGAGTTTGTTTATATATATATATATATATATATATATATATATTCATTCTCTCCCTCAAGTATTCTTGATATCTTCATTGTGTGGCGGGAGGGGCATCTTACCTTGTACTATTTTTTTTTTTTTTTTTCAAGATCCTTTTCGTTGTTGTTGAAGGAGATCTGCTGCTGAGTTCTTGACTGGATGTGGTGAGAGGGAATCTTTTCGGTTGCAAAGCCTGTTGTGACAAGGACAAGGAAGAGTGGTGTTTGTGGTAATTCCCTTGGTTCTTGATTGAATGAGGCGAGTGGGGCTCACTGTTTCTTTGTTCTGAAAAACCCTGCTAATCCCTTTGTTTTAGTGGAAGGCGCCGTCCGGGAGATTGAATTCTTGCCACCAGAATGAGGGATTTCCCTTCTTGTTTTGGGGAGAATGGGGTTCAGGTTGCCGATTCCTCCTCGTCGTCGTCGAGCGCCGGCAAGACGGCGCAGAATCTGGTGACCTGCGTCTACCAGACGCAGCTCGGCGGCCGGGCTTGCTTGATCACGGTGACATGGAGCAAGAACCTGATGGGCCAGGGGCTTAGCATTGGGATAGATGATTCTGCCAACCAGAGTCTCTGCAAGGTGGATATAAAGCCGTGGCTGTTCTCAAAGAGAAAAGGCTCGAAGAGCTTGGAGGCGGAGAATAGCAAGGTGGACATCTTCTGGGACCTCTCTGCTGCCAAATTTGGATCCGGGCCCGAGCCGTTGGAAGGATTCTATGTCGCAGTGATCTTTGATCTTGAGATGGTGCTCCTGCTTGGAGATTTGACCAAGGAGGCCTACCGGAAGACCAGTGCGAGCCCACTGCCTTCGAGTGCGGTTTTCATAGCTAAGAGGGAGCACATATATGGCAAGAAGATCTACTGTACAAAGGCTCAATTTTGCGACAATGGGCAAGTTCATGATATTGCAATCGAATGCGAGACAGTTGGGCTCAAAGATCCGACCCTTGAGATTCGCATTGACAAGAAGAGGGTAATGCAGGTGAAGAGACTCATGTGGAAGTTCCGGGGAAATCAGACGATCCTGGTTGACGGGCTCCCTGTGGAGGTGTTTTGGGATGTCCACAACTGGCTTTTCGGGGCACCTACAGGAAATGCTGTCTTCATGTTTCAGACTTGTGTTTCAGCTGAGAAATTGTTGCCGTGGTCTTCCTCACAGATTTTCAGGGAATCTCAGTTGCAAGGGCTTGGTTTCTCTTTGATATTGTATGCTTGGAAGAATGAGTAGGTGTAGGCAGGAGGAAAATGACTACTCCCTACCTTCTCCCTTGAGTTCTAACAAAATACTTTAGTGAGTGATTTGTTTTTAACAATGTGCGTGAGGTTCCCATTTGTTTTTTTCCTTCTTTTCCACCCCTTATAAATTTGATCTGTTTGAATATATTGGCAACATTCTGAAACTTCTAATTGGTTGCTCTCAATGTTTTTTTGACACTTCTTCAGTTTGCATCTTATGTTGGAGCAGTTTTTGAATTTTATCTGTGGGAAACAGAAGATACATTATTATGTAAACTCATTCAAAATATTCTGGAAGCAATACAGATTATATGTTGATATTAAAACTGAGCATCATGTTGAAAATTGTTTGGAGTCTAAGATTCCTTTTGATGATATCCATATTATCACATATTTATCTAATGTCAAAATTTTGTTGATTTTTCCTTGGTATTCAGTCTTGTTGAATTATCTAGCTTCTTGAAATTTTGTGGCAAAGAGTTAGCAGACTATTCTGCATTGTAAGATACTCTGTTCTGAGCTTAGACAAATACTTGTCCCAACTGTATAAACAATGAAAAAGAAACAGATGTGCGGCAGGATACTTATTGTATCTGGAGTTACGTGTATTGAGTTCTCTTTACATTTTTCTTATGAGGACTAAAGATCACTGAAAATGGAGGTACTGAAGGAAAGCATGGTGTAAGATCATTCAATTTTCTGACCTTCTTGAGCTATGGAAATTTCTGTTGGGTTCTTTTGCCACTCTGTTTGATATGCCTTGTCCATTTCAGGAGACTAAATTGTTATTTTGAGATCCCTGAAGAACATTTTAAATGGCATACGTTCTGCTTGAATTGATGGGAGGTCAACTAGTCTTTTCACAGGTTGAAAAAATTACATTATCCCTTTTGATTAGCAAAATTATTGATAATTTTTAGTGGTTAAAATGTCATGTTACTTCTAGGAAGGCAATTTCATAAATTATCCAAATTTGCTTTCTATTGAGCTGACTTGCTAATAATCCTCAGGATTTACATCCCTATAATTTCTGTTGCTTGTTCATAGGGATCAATTAAGTATGTCCAAGTTAACCTGTCTGGAGCATCCAGGAGGGCCAGAGAGACAGATATATTTCAGTAAGTCCTTCTCATGCTATTGTCCAGAAGCTTATGTATATTCTCGAATTTGTATTACCATAATGCTTTGTAAATCCATGGGACTGCTTATTTAGGGTCTTTTCTCCTGACACTATCTTTCTGTGATGTATGTTCTTGCAAAGGAGTAAGTTATGCACGTATAAGTTCAGTCAATCAACAATTCTTTCTCTCAGTCTACACATCATGAACCTTACCTCCAGTAGTACAGATTATAATTCAGACTTCTGATATAACACTTTTTCCATGGGTTTATGCTTCATCTAGTTGTACTGGTCAATTGATGACATTTGGTTCCAAGACTTGCTCTTTTCTTTGGCAAGTCTTTTATGCCAGGATCTTAAGATGATACATGATTCTTTCTTCTCCTTTACATCCTGCAAACTTGAACCAATGTGAACCTGGATATTCGCTGTATCTCCTATTTTCACTTTTGGAGCTTGAAGAGATGCAAATCATTACATGGAAAAATCTTTAGGGCTATACAAAACTTGGGAGAACTAATTTACCAAAGTGAAAGTATATAATTAATCATCTTTCAGTACTAAATGCCTGACAAGATGATCAACTTTCTCATGTTTTCAAAAAGCAAATGGTGTAATTCAAAACAGTGTCATTCTAGTAAGTAGATCATGGAATTAGGATTGCTTGAGCATTGCATGCTTGAGCAAATGAAATAATTTTTGGGTTTCAACTATATAACTACTGGAATAACTAGGGGAGCACACACCTGAGTGCAAGCTGCACTCAGCTGCATGGTCATCATGGAGTTGAGACACTGCAATAAGGAATGCAAGAGTTCTGATAAAGCAACCTGATATACGGTATACAGGAACATGCATGTTTAGTGTTTTAACGATATGGGTTGTACATAATACATGCCACAAGAAAGATGGACTGGTCACTTGATATATAGTATATCCAGCAGTGAAAAAGAAAAAGTATTTTAAGTTATTAACAAGCACACACAAAATATTAAAATGTATCAGTAGAAAGTGGCTTAGGTGATGGGTCTAAAGATAAATATATATGAATCTTGAGAGTGCATTACTGCTGAAGACAGAGAGCATCTGAAGGCACTAATGAGGCCAATGAATGGAAGCTATGATTTCTAGATGCTGGTGAAGATACAGATAGACATGGTAGCAAGAGGCATTGTCTAGAGGCTGACAGTCACCATGATAGTACCTCATGTTTATGAGGTACTAAATGCCTGACAAGATGATCAACTTTCTCATGTTTTCAAAAAGCAAATGGTGTAATTCAAAACAATGTCATTCTAGTAAGAGTATCATGGAATTAGGTTTGCTTGAGCATTGCATGCTTGAGTAAATGAAATAATTTTTGGGTTTCAACTATATAACTACTGGAATAACTAGGGGAGCACACACCCGAGTTTAAGCACAACCTTGTTACTGCAGAGTCAATGCTGCATGGTCATCATGGAGTTGAGACACTGCAATAAGGAATGCAAGAGTTCTGATAAAGCAACCTGATATACACTATACAGGAACATGCATGTTTAGTGTTTTAGCCATATGGGTTGTACATAGTACATGCCACGAGAAAGATGGACTGGTCACTTGATATATAGTATATCCAGCAGTGAAAAAGAAAAAGTATTTTAAGTTATTAACAAGCACACACAAAATATTAAAATGTATCAGTAGAAAGTGGCTTAGGTGATGGGTCTAAAGATAAATATATATGAATCTTGAGAGTGCATTACTGCCGAAGACAGAGAGCATCTGAAGGCACTAAGGAGGCCAATGAATGGAAGCTATGATTTCTAGATGCTGGTGAAGATACAGATAGACATGGTAGCAAGAGGCATTGTCTAGAGGCATACCTCATGTTTATGAGAGCATCCAAAATGAAGTCTTTATTCTATTTTTAAGAATTTTGAGGCTGACGGCTGACTGTCCAAGCATCCTTGAAATGATGATGTTGATGATTTAAACAAATAAGATAGTGGTGAGATGAATAATTTAGCACAGTTGAGCATAATGGGAGTAGCCTTCTAGTAATTTTGACTGACAACAAACTAGCTTGGCAGGTGCATGTAGTACTTCGATATAAGGTTACAGTCAAATATTTAGTACCAGATTTACAGGCTCCAGAGCTGACATGAAACAAGACACAAATATTAACCATGTGCAGGGATGAAAGTAACTCTTGTCGAAGAGATCTTTAAATGCTGATAGGGGCATGAGCAAGGACAAGGTTGAGAAGCTGATGTGGCATGGAGGTGGCCAAATGGTCCCAATGTCAAGAGAACATCAAGGAAATGGAACAAGGGCTGCAAATTTAGGTCAAATACCTGGTGCAGTTATGGTTGTGGAAGTGATGATAATAATCAAGACACAAGTAGAGTCCACCCATTTCCTAGAATAAATGAATTGTCGGCTTGTGATGAGGATAGTGATGCCATTCTCCCATGGTGCTTCTATATAATTGTAGATATGATGGGGGGAAAAAGTCTCTTCAATGTGAAAATTAGCAGCTTGATTTTGGGCTTTGCGCCAAATCATCTACTAATTAATATGTCAAGTTGCGGAAACTAGCATTTCCAAGTTATTTTGCAAGTTGCAAGAGGATTTCATTGGTGATGCAGATCTACCACATAACTTGTTGATTCATGTTGCCAATCGTGAAGATAGAACCCTAGCTATTGATTCCAAAGTTAATGCAAGAAAGGGAAGCATATATGTTAAAGAAGGTTTAGGATTAAAGGATTTTAAACCTGTAGAACTGGATAATGGTTAGGTATAAAAAACCATGAGATCTAAAGGACTTGAGTTAAAAATAATAGGGTTCTGATTTTCTGGATGAAGTAAAAAACACGATGATTTAAAGATATGGATCATAATATGGTCAAGTTACTTTAGAGTAACCTTTGGGAATGTTGGCGATGGACATTTGAGGAAACTCAGTAATAAAATGGACTTGCTCGTAGTATATGGATTGTCAAGAGAAGAACAGGGAAGGTAACTTCAATGTAGGCAATGGTTTTGATTATGATGATGAATTATAGTTGGTTCTCAGTAGGTATGTGGAGAAGATTGTGAAATTCCTGTGAAATCCATACAACCATGGTAGGAGGAGTGCTAACCATTGCATATTAATGAAAAAGGTTTGACTCAGCAGGTAATTACCCTTAAAAAATCTCAGTGTAATCACGTGGGGTAAAGTTGCCATCACCGTAGCATGCAGAGTCATCACTAGGTGTATTGAGAAATTTGTTAAACTTCAAAGTGAATCTTCGGAGTTTATTTAAATTTGTCACTCAAGTTACATGTATACGAATAATTTTACAGCCAATACTTTATTCAATTGTCATGAAAATAAACTTGAAAATCTAATGCAGTACACAAGTAAGGCTTCTTTACAAAAGAACTCTAATCCACTACTAACTAGAGAAATCATGTAGAACTCCTACAAGTCACAACTTAAGAAAAGCATGGTGCTAATATGACATCCCAACTTAATCAGCTTGTTGTAATAGGCCTAAAAATTAATTTTGGAATAATATACATAAAATCTGAAATATATCTTGAGCAAAATCTAAAGTTCTTCTCTCACAGTCAAACTATTTCAACATTTCAAATAGTGTACTTGCTTCTCTTGTCCTATCCTCCATGAACTTGATCATGTATTCATTGTACCTCTTAATTTGGGTTTTTGTCCAAGAAAGAAAAAGAAAAAATGAATTAGCGATCGTCATTAAGATGGCAAATATCCTTTTAATTTAGCCTCAATGATATGTCTTAGAACAAATCGAGGACCACCAAACCATCCCACATTGGACAGTTTGGGGCGTACTGAATAAGAATGGTCTGTATATTGGGAAGGTTCAGCTGGTCAATCCAATTTTGGAACCAAATCTTTTTTTAATAAAAACCCTTCCCAACATTCCAATCCTCTCCCTCTCATGCGCCTCTCTTGATTCTCTTCTCTCCTCTCTTGATCCTCTCCCACTCTTATGATAGTTCTATGATAATGGCATTTTCCTTTGGAATTTATCTGTCACCTTGACACTTATATTAGTTCCTATTGAAATTCTCAAATTAGGATTGGATTTAGCCTGCTTGTATTTCTTCTTTTGGATTTCCAGTTCTATGTAAGCCTGTCTTCTTTCATGTTTTGAGTTTTAAGCATGTAGAATCTCCGGTTTACACTTATTTGAGTACCGAGGATCATTTTTGTCCCTTCACAATGACCCTCATTTCTTTCCTATCATTCTAAGTGTTTCCAGTATAGCTTTGTAGCAAACTCCCACTTTTGGTTCCTATTCAACTGTTTCTTCTAATTTTACATAAGTGACCCCCCCGCCCCCCCCCCCCCCCCCCCCCGCATGCCCGTTTCTTTGCATATAAAATTCTCGTCACTTATTATATATCGTAGAATTACTAATCCCATTCTCTTCAACATGCTCATACTTTAGCACCACAACCTCCAAATGGATGGACTATGGTGGAATTGGCACGCCCATTTCTTTGCATATAAAATTTTCCTCACTTATCATATATCGTAGAATTACTAATCCTATGCTCTTCAACATGCTCATCCTTTAGCACCACAACCTCCAAATGGATGCAACAGATGGACTATGGTGGAAGTTGCCAACCTAAGGATGGCCTGGTTTGGAGCAAAATATGTGCAATCCTGCTCATTGTTTGAGTTGGGCTTGGATTGGCCCACCTAAATTGCAGCCGTAGATGGGATTTGGTGATGGTCAGCCTCCACATATAGACATAATTTGGTGTTGCAATACGTGTCCTGTCACCTACAACCAATTCTTGGGGCAGGGTTAGACAGATATCTTAAGATCCATTTAGTGGAGTCCTTGTGTCTTAAGATCTGGAGATAAGATGGGTCTGCACTTGAGACACACACCCCCAACTGACACCCATGCCAAACACATATGACAAAGTATGCCATGCTTATTGTCCTTGAAGATCATGGATGACATTTTTAATTCATGGTCCTTATATAAGCCACTTGGATTTTTTTTTTTTGGTAGTGCAGAGGGCGATTCAGACAGCCTCTCAGTCTTATGTTTGAAGGATAGTTTTTTGTTATACTGTTAATACTTCCTTTTTTTCACTTACAAGTATATACATCCAACATATTGGTCTTTGTTTCAACTGCATAGCCATCTTTAAGCCACGAAGCACCCCTGAATATAATAATATAATAATGTTAATCAAATATTGAAGTTGTGATTGTTGCACAATCCTCTTATTAGTTGTATTAACACATGAGAAGCTGGTGCTGAGTGCAAAGTACAAAAAGCACGTTTTTTGTGAGTCATATGTCCCATTCTAACAAGCATTTTCCTCAACAAACTTAGGGACCTATCCATATGCTTGCTTCCACATGATATAGAACATCATCTGCTAGGTGTGGTTTCGTGGGAAGTCTATGACCTTGTTGAAGATGAAATAAACTCTGCTAGTGATAGCTCACTGCTTCTGTGTGATTCATCCTGCTGTTTGGCCATGCTTTCCTGGTCTATAGGTGCGTGGCATGTGGGGTATTTTTCTCTCTTAGCAGATGGCAGGTGATAACTAGTGGTCACTTTTCACTGTTACTTGGGATGGTTATCGGTTTCCCTGCAAATTGGCTTTGCCAGTCGTATGTGTTATGTGCGTAGACTGTTTCTGTTTCCTGACAGTGTGAGTTTGGTAGATCTATGCATCACCTGTGACTCCTTTTTTCTGCTATCGCTTTGAATTTTCTAGGATCTCTTCCTTTTTTTATGTATTTTTGCTTCATGTCATTTTCTTCTTATTATCTCTTCCTTTAACTCTTACATTTTCTTTTATTTTTCCCTAAAGAATGATTTCACTTGAAATGTGAAGAATGTGAGCCCATGGTTTCAGTTAAAATGTCAAGAATATGAGCCCACTAATAGAACACCAAGGAAACTGTTTTTATATTTCGCATGAAATTATGTGCCTAAGCATCCTGTCTGATATAAAAGGACACTTTTGAAAACTTAGAACATGGGCAGAGTTTGGGGGTTTAGTTGAAGATCAAAGCTCAGCATGATTTCTAATGTCAAAGATGGGTATGTTCTCTATGACATATCTGAGGCTTGTAGATTAACCAAAAAGGATGATTGTACCCAGGATGAGTGTTACAAACACAGACATTGAGGTGGATGTCTGATGATTGAAACAAACACCTAAGCAGGGTTGAGATAGATTTGGACATCAAGAAGCCATAAAATTGCACCATTATTGCAATGGAGTGGTGCAAACGTCAAGAAGCCATAGCAATAAGGGTTACAAAAATGACTCCAAGAATGTTATGGTATGTTGATTACATTTAGCATGTAATATCTATATATGCTTTCTAGAAGCTTACCTCATTTGGTGGTGTTTTAACCAAAAATCAGATTGAAACGACTGAGTGGTTGTTGAGCCACTCATTGACAACTACAGTTCTCATACATGTGGGCTATTGCTTCCTGTGGACAACCAATTACAAGCATTTACAAATATGTTCTCTTAAATTTGCATTTTGTACTAGACATTATTAAGAGAATAAATTGGTAAAGTTAATTTCATTGATAAGACCTATGTTGCCATGGGTGACATTAAATTGGTTACTCACAGGTGTGATGTCCAATTTGTCCTGCAAGCTTCCTAAAATTTTATACATTCTTCCCAAGGAAGTGCCTAAAATGAAGATATTAGTGAAGATACTTGCTTTTGGGAGTGATAATTTTCTTGAGGAATAGAATTTTGAGCTTCATATTCAAAGAAAAATCGTAAAAACTTGATTGCAAGCATTTGCTCAATGTTTGTTTGACTGCTCCTTTTCCTGTGTTATATGTGTTTTTACCATTATACATGTAATCACGTTACGCCTTGTGGGATATAAGTAGGGGTTGCATAATACATGTAATAGCATTACAACCTGTGGGATATAAGTAGGGGTTGCATAGAGTCACACACTAAATACGTGAGTGGAAAGACAGTTCCGTATGCTGGAATTGTCTTAAAGTTTGGATGCCACTTTATTTGTGCCCTTAAGAAAAGCAAAAATTAAATCCTCTTGGTTGTGTGGAGAAAATTAAAAGGCATGTATAATGGAGATGAACAACAACACCTAACTTAAGAAGCCATGTGAGACATGGTGGGTGTTTCCTTTTGGTTACCAAAGGCATTATCACTAAAAAGGTTCTCCATGAAAAGAACTCGATCTGAAGATGGAAATAGCTATTGAAATGAGAATGGGAGATTGAGCTATTTAAATGGAGGCAAACTTAAAGATTGCTATCTTTGGATATGTTGTTTCCAGTAGTGATGGCGACACGGAGACTTGTGAAGCTAATGCAGGCCGGGCCTACTGCCTGAGGATAGTAGGCCCATGTGCTTATGGGACTTGCACTTGCAACAGGCCATGTAAGATGCGTGCATGCCCATGTCAGGGTTTTTGTTGTTTACAAAGAGGGGTTGGGGGGGGATTGGGGTAGTGAAACAGGGCTTTAGGCTCAAGAAAAAAAAAAAGGGTAAGGGTGAGAAGAAGAGGACAAGGAAGACTATGGCCTCCTACCTTCAGAAACCTCTCACCACTGGCTTCGCAAATCTTTCTTTCAATAAACATTAATGTATACAACAATCCTTAATCCAACCTGTGTACTATCCTGTCCCCATAGTACATTATCATATGGTTAGCTCTGTCCCTCAGAAGACACCTTCCAACATGAATGTCACCACATACTTCCTTAGGCTGTGATAACCTTTTCCATCTCCTCTGACATTTATTTCCATCCCATGATCATAGGAACAACACTAACTTTGAAACTGATAGAACATATGTTAATTGTGTCATGAGTTTTTTCCCAAAAACCCCCATATTTTAGGGTTGCGGAGATGTGGTCATTCAGCCAGGTGACATTCTGGTATTGCTGGGTAAAATAGGAAGGGCAATGACCATGGTCTTGGGGTTGTAAACATTTTAAACTCCTACTTTCATCACCTGTGTGTGTGTGTCCTAAAAGATTCTATTACCTTTTGAGTTAATATGCAGTGATTGCCCTGCACTGCCTCTAGCAATTGGAACTCTGTGACATATATTTCTTTGATGATCTTTTGTTTCTGGGTTCAAGATTTTGTCCTGTGGAGTGTGGACAAAATGCCATGTGTGAGACATGATATGCTCAGTGCGTACATGTCAGTGTAGTCTGTACTCTCTAGTGTTGTAAGGACTCGTAGAGCTTCTGGTTCTGTTAATCTACATAGGTATTTTAACTCTGATTGAGCCCCATAGTTAAGTCTTTTTTTTCATTTGACGTATAGCTAGTTATAGCTAGTTATATGTTCATGCAACTGCTTGGAGTCATGCATTGGGAACTCCAGTTTGGAAGTTGGCTCCAATTGCAGCTAACCATCTTTTAATATTTTTGTCCCTCTTAATATTTTTTTTTGCTTTGTGTAGCTGCCAGTGTACATTCAGGTCCTGAAGCTCCTATTGAATGTTACCACTTCTAAAAGGAGGGCTTGCATCTTGGGAGAGGATCGGCAGGAACTTACACACTGTGCCAGGTTACAATCCTCTACTGTCATGCCCTGAACACTAGAGGATAATCATGATCTTTCTTAGAGATTACCCTGAACTGTATGCAGAAATCTCCAGTTCTAGCTTTCCTGCATGCTTCAGTGTCAAAATATACAAGTACAGATTGATTATTATTTTGTTGTAAGGGCCAACATTTATATCATTATAAGTTTCCAGGATTTTAAAAACCAGCAAGATCCAGTGAAATCTCAGAGACAGACAAAGATGCAAATAGAAAAGCCAATCAAGCAATACTTTGTAAGAATCAGTTGGCAAATCAATATATTCAAGTAAAAGTAGATGCTTTTCTCAAGGTATCCTTTTAATATTTTTTTCCGCAATTTTTTGCCTTCATCTTAATCAATGTTGTGTATTAGCCAGTATAATGATGTTGTAACATTTGCTTACATATCGTTAATTGTCATGCCCTTGGTCACAACAAAGTGGAGTCAATGTCACCAAAAACACATGGACATCTCACCGGTGCCACATATTCTTTGCCGACGAACTCCATGGCCAGGTCTACTGTGAAATATCAGCATCTCCAAATTAATAAAGGGCCTCCTTGCAAGGGACCCTTCGCTTGTTTTGTTGACAAATTATGAGATGGTGGACCCACCTCCACAGGTTAGATTGAACAGGAACCAAAAGGAAAGGTCATACAGGCTGAGCTGATATCATCCAGAAGGTTGAAAGAAAGAGATTTTTTGTTTCTCTTGAACTGTAAGAAAATACAAGACCGGCATTATCTATCTATTGTTTATGGTGTAGAGGGCAAGAGATGGCTTTTCTGTGTTAGAAAAAGAGCTTGAGAGGGAAGTGTTAGAGGTGGAAAGGGACAGAATACCAAGAGGAAATGTTTTCCATGATTGGACTGCAAGGGAGTGGATTGTGGCAGGAGGAATAGTGAAATAGACTTCACCCACGCCTAAAGCAAACGATTGCCACTTGCTCTCCAACCCCCTCCCTCCTATTTCCCCACCCTCACTCATCGTTCACCCTCTCTATGAAAGAATAACACCCCCACTCCTCCATATGGGGTGGCTTCAATCCCTCTTCTCCCCACTGAAGAAGCTGTGGCTTCGCATGCATTCTGCTCACAGGAAGAGTATGTTCAGCTGCACTCCAACTTATCTGTATTTAGCATCTTGGTTTATAGTGTCATATTCTTCTGTATCTATCCTACTCTTTTGATATCAGCTCTGATAATGGCATTTGCACTGTCTCCAATGGTACTTCCTCTTGCCTTGCAAATCCTCTATGCTATCATCGGAAGACCTTTAAGATTCTCTTTATTGCATTTTACTGTTCTCTTATTCTTTTGTGGTTAGCTCTTTTCTATTTCTATTTTTCTTTTAGGTAATCTATGGTTTAACTCTTCTTAAAATCACTGTTTCTTGCACCCCTCTACATTGCCTGTTAAGCTTTTAATATTTTTCCTTTTTTTTCTTTTTTCTTTTTTCTTTTTGATAGATAGAGGGATATACATCCTCTATGAGGATGTGAAGTCATGCCCATACGAAGACGTGCACGTCCTCTGGTCGATCCTTGTGGAGTCGCACCCTCCGCCGTTACGGCTGAAGCAATGAGGGTTCATGTGCTCCCAGAAAAGTGGAGTAGCGAAACAATGAAAGAGACAATGAGAGTGGGGTTTTGATGTACATAGATACTTATACAATATACACACATATAGGTTTCTTTCGACTTACATGTTATGTAGCTTCCCATGTTTGATGAGTAAGATTGTTAGTCTGCTTCTCTTATGGCCCTTGGTTCTTCTCATCATGGCTACTTGCTTCCCAGCAGAAAATTAGAGGTATGACTTCATGTGGTGTGTTGGATGAGTGAGGGTGATATTTTGTACACAGGTACATATCATACAAGGAAAAAAAAAATGAAAAAAGAATAAATGTGTCACAGGATTTGGTAGAAGACTTATTCCTCTCTCTCTCTTTTTTTTTTTTTTTTCCTCTCAAATGGGTGGTTTGTCTATTCTGGGTGGTTGGGGGGGTTGCAGGGACTTCGTTTTCATTTGCTTCAGTGGCTGCTTGAGGAAGGGGCAATAATGCACAGGGTGTGTACTACCACCGATCATACGGCATGCACGTGTACAAGTCTGCATCATTCTGGGAATAAAATGCTTGGGGTTGAGGTTTGTTGAGACTACCTCGTGGCTCGTGGATTGGGCATTATAGCGCACATATATGATATATATTCTGCTAGCATGGTGATTTCGAAATCTTTAAGTCCAATCTTTAACCCCAAAAAAAAAAAAACTGAAGCCTAATGCATGATGGTGTATCTTGAAAATAAAACCAAACAAATCTCGGAGCAACTTACCTTGTTCCTCTCATCAGCTTCTTCTGTGCTCAATTTTTATTTAGCTTTTTTTCTTCTATGATTATGAGTAATTGATCAAGTTCCCAATAGTTTTTCTGGCACTTCCGTCCAGATTGCTCAGAAGTTTGTAGAGAGAACCAAAATAAATCCATTTTTCAAGCATGTTTTCCTGTGCAGCTCCGGCTATTTTCATCACAGAATCCTGTACTGGCGTGCAAATAAAACATGATCCACTTGCAAGTCCATATTTGGACACACACCAATCAATGCTTACGACCGTCCAGCATTAAATCAAATGCTGCAACTCATTAACGGGATTCAAAACCAAGACCTCTTAATAAGAGTCATCGCCACGGGGCATGGTCCCAGCTGGCCTCCATGAGACGCTAAACTTTCACGAGCAAATTTCTGAATATTTTTTCTTACCAAAAAAAAAAAATTCTGAATATTTTAGTATTACATGGTGACCGTAGCTATACAAAATCTCTGCATATTTCCGTGTTAAATTAGACTGCTGACAACATCATTTTCATTGCTGGAATGAACAAGACGAAGCGTACCATTAAAGCCCTTTTTTCATTAGAGAAAGTATTTTAAATAAAAGAATTCCAACAATAATCAAGAGCACAAAAGATCGGAGCACTAAGAACCACTTTGGAAATAGTACGAAAGATCATATACATCTTCTAAGTAATAAAATAGATATTGCAAATAAACAGAAAATGTTAATGAGGAAAAGACATGATTTTTTCATGTTCCATGCTTGAGCAGTATTGGGAACAAACGGTCATAAGCTCAGCAGCAGCAGAAGCATCTTGTCCATCACTGTAGTTCTGCCAAACCGTATCTTTGAATGAGCCCGCGCAGTGGAAAATTGGGACACCACTCCTAAAATTAAGGCAATCACGTGTATTTGCCAAGCTCCACCTTCTTCTTAATTGCTCGTTGGCCATGATAAACAAATGCATCGATTATTCCAGAAACTGTGAAGACACCTGAGCATCATCAAAATTCTTAAAATCAGGTTGAAGCAGCTTTGTTTTAAAACATACTTGTCTGAGCGAAGAATTAACATATAAGCAATACGAATTCCATCAGCTAATGAGCAATTGGAGATGGTGCATACCATGGAGCAAATTAGCACTATAACCACTTCTTAGCTCCAAAATAGTAAAACATGGATGCATATGTGATATGTTAGGTGGGGATGCATCCCATTTCAGGTCGTGATGGTAAGGAGCACTTTGCCCTTAAAACTTTTTCTTCTTAAAAGAAGGATAAAAAAGGTTAATGGACCCCGAGAAACTTAAAAAGGCCGATTATCTTAATTTCTTTCAAGATGAAAACATCCAACGAAAAAGTATAAGATGGTTTGCATTAGTTGTTGTATTAACCATAAACTTCTTTAATGGATAGGTTAATAAGTGGTCTTTGACAGGTTAAGTCTTAAGATATTTTCCAAGTCATATTGAAGAATGAATTTATTAAAAAAAATCTAAAATGAGAGGGTTAAGCTGCATGAAACCTCCAATTATCGCGCATAGATTTGTCAAGAAGTGCAGCAGCGATTTAGATTCTTCTGTAAAGATCACCTGCAACATGTTTATGAATTAATTATTGCATTAACAGGTGTGAGAAAGATACAGTAAGGTGTTCTGCTAGAATATAGAACACCCATAAATAAAAATAACAGTATATAGGTTTCATAAGAAGTAAGATAAAAAGAGTGCATATATGCATGTGTCTGTATGTCAGAGATCGACAAAGGAGAGGGGGGAAGAGACACATTTCTAGTTATTCTACAATATGCACACTTGGAAATCATGAGGTTGAAGTTGCATCCATAACATTTTGGTGGGATAATCTACATGTATCTCTCATTTTAATGAAACCTATGCCCACATCCATTCCTAGCGATATGCCATCCGCAAATCTTAATTATCTATATTTTTTGTTATCTCGCAACAAATATCAAGATTAATACCTTTTTTTGGCACTTTGGATTATGATTGGTGCTAGCCTCAAACTTGCTATATGGTCTACCATTCATCATGACAAGAGGATGAGTGTTTCAGATGCACCATTAATATGTTATATTCTAATGCCTCAACCTCATCTCATCATTTAAAAAGGGAAATAGATCATTATGATGTGGCTTTACCTCTCATCATCCTATCTCTGACTGAGTGGGCCAAGTACACATCCGGGTTGCCATTTGTGTTATTCTTGGCTGGTTGGTAGAGTCTTCGATATAGATGATACAGATAATACGATCAACAACAAGCTGCCTATGGATCTCCATTTGCGTCTGCTTTTTATGCATGCATTAACAAACTCCTCCTCGCCCAACAATCTTACTCAAATCATATTTCTCTATCAATTCCTCAAAATATCAACTTCCCTCCCCTGCCAAATTTTCCATTAGTCCCATTTATACTGGAATGATATGTATTTTCATCTGGCCAATTTCCTTGCCACTTCAAAAGACAAAACCTGGTTCTATGCCTGATGAAACCAAGCCAAAGATCAAGCATTGATGGTGAAGAAGAAATTTTGGGGCAAAAGAGTCCAAAATTTTTTGGAAAATTTGCTGTGATGTCAGTTTAATTTTACTTATTTTCAGCCATTGCTGGTCTTAGGTCTGGTTTCAGGTGTTTGTATGGCTCATTTCGATCATGTTAAGCGTCTAGTTGATGGATGGATGAGTTAGGTCTAGCAGTGGTCTTTAGGGTTTAGTTTGTGCTGTCAGTTCTGCCAAGTCCATCCAGTTCCCTATCTAATAGGAGGCATCCACCCCTTTTCTCCCTTCCAACTGTCAACAACAATTCTTGTATGTGTTTTATAAGGAGGAACAAAGTTGTAGAAGAATCAGTTTTTGCAGAGATTGGATAATTTTCCAGATTTGCTGTTTTTCTTCTTCCACTTCCTTTGGATGATTTGCTCTGGCCTGCGGCTTGTTCTCTCCCACCCTCCAAGTTTTCTGCACTTCATTCCGTTGATTTCAGACTAACCTGAAATCAGACCTTAAAACTATTGTAGGCTGGCCTTCATAGGGTCGGTCTACATCAATGCACCTTTGATGCGTGATCTTCTTGCTTGCAGCCAAATAACATTCAAGCACCCACTTATCTTGTAGCTTGTGATCCATATTCACTCTGTATTTCCTTATTGCAATCTATGATCATCATAAGCCATGGGCATATCAAGAGGCTGTTATAATATCTTAATGGCATCAAGCTGTGGTCAAGGAACTTTTTCGTTCTTTTCCATTCTAGGAAGGATCCTTTATCTCTCAGGAGCTTACAAGATAAAATTCTCTCTTTTTTTGATTGGTAGCTTATAAAGTTAACCAAGAGCATAGTAACCGAGAGATGAAAGCTGTTTCAAGAATGGGGATGCATAGTTCTAAAAGAAAAATAATGAAACAATAGGGAGTCTATGAGAAAGATAACAATGAGTTTGAAGCAAGTGCACTGCCCATGCTAAAAGATTTGAGCAACGGAGCTCAAGATTTTGGTGTGGATTGGAGATCTTTGCTCCTGTTGTTTTTAAGATGACATTTAGCGGACATAGGTTGTTATTTTCTTGTTGAACTTTGACTTTAGCATTCCTTCAAGGTGATTGCAGTAAGGTCTACCTCCATCCCCTAGTCGTCCATATGCTCTCTTTCGTGGCACACTAATCATTGTTATATGCTCATTTACTCCTCAACAAACATTGTTTCCTAGTTTTACATGTCAATTATATGAGCATTACAGGATACAACCCTCATCATATCTGGTCTATCAAGTAGCAACTTGACAACAGTTTAACATCAAGGATCTCAATCATTTTCATCTCCTTGGCTCTAAGGCATCATATGGTCCTTGATATCTAACTTCACATAAGAAATACACTACTGACATTATTTCCCATGCTCATATTCAAAACATTCCTGCTTCTATTTAGCTTTATTAGAAACTTTGGCCCGCCAATGCTGAGCCTTTGCCTGGCCATAAATCACCAGCTTGTTGGCAACCTGATTTATCTGAAAATATCTCAGAGGACAATCTTACACAATCGAAGTGGTGAGTCATGCAGCAGCATAGATTGATCACTACATTAACATCCTTCAAAATATCCTGTCTTCATGGTACATGAGCACTCAAATTCATTGTTCTAGCATTTTTAGCTTGAAGCTGGTGCAAGCTGGGCTAGCAATGATTATCCATTATTGATTTTTATCTTCCTCAAGCTTGTTACTGTTTTGCAGCTTAAGTCTCGAGGCCATAGCTGAAACCTACACAAATATCATTTGACTTTGTGGACCTTTTTCACATGAGGGTGTCTACCCACATGTTTCTACCTTCCTGTGCTGTGAGATATGTTTAACTTGCCAACAATTTGATGTTCTATTAGTGTAACAGAAACATCATTTTGATTGTCAACATGAACCAAGCTAGGACACAACTTTGATCATGTATAAAGTCTCCAACTTAACTTGCTAGCTTCTTAACACAATCACATACTACTCAGAAACTTACTCATGTCTATCCTGACAAGAGATACAAAGAAACCATTTACAACAAAGGACAATTTTCTAATTCTTACTATGAGACAGCATTGGTGGGCATGTTTTCACAGTTATAATTTGTATGTAGTAGAAACAGAATTATTTTAGATTACATATGCTTTTATGAAGTTCAAACACTTTCTCATTTGATTGCTTTATATTTCAAGAAGGTCAAATCACGCATAGAACACAAGATGATGCTGAATTAAGTTGATTAAAACATTAGAAACTTCATGCTACCTATAACTAAGGCTAAGCATATGCCATTTGTTGGAGCCATTTATCAATCATGATTTTCACAGATATACATTTGAATCTTATCCTCATATTAGAAGATTAGGCATTTTTTCAATTGAACTGCAAACAAATTTCAGAACAAGCACATCTGAGCATTATGTCACTCACCTTAATTGGTGAAAAGTCATAAAAGAAGAATACCCCAGGAGGAGGCTTGGGATAAACATTTCCATCTTTGAAGTGCTCTGTCACTGAGAACTGCAAGTACAACAAAAGCAAAGTTCAGTTGCCAGACTGTGCATTAAGTCACCAGACAAGATTTACAGATAAAATCAACTTCACCTGGTTTGAGTGAATTTTGCGTCCTCTTATGTCAGTGTAAATTGTGGGAACAACCTGAGAAATACCAAATGCAGTCCCTTAATGATGCTTAAGTAATCCCATATGATGTCAAAACAAAGAGCTAAGGAGTTTATACGATTGGTGTAAATATAAGGAAACCAAACATTTCGCAAATAACTGGATGTATAGAAAAGATGATAAAGACTAAGCTTGTCCATACAATCCCGTCAAAAGTCTTCATGACAAAAACACAGAGTAGCAAGTAATGTACTCACTTTTATGAAATATTGGTATGTTCCAGATGAGGCTTTTTGTGTCCACTGTGCACTGAAATTTTTATAAAAAGCGAATAAGCATTAAAAAGATGTGATCCTAAATTCTTATATCTGAATGGTTACTGTTACCAGTTAGCTCAAAACTTGAGGTAATCCATCCAACTTACCCATCAAGTGGATTTATAACACCTGGAAACTCTTCTCCAAAGGATAGCTTATTTATTTTGTGGCTTATCTGGTGTTTTAGTTGGAAGGATGGTAATCATAATACTTATTAGACAAATGAGTTAGCTGAAATTCAAATATATCCAAATAAAATGCAAGAAAAGTAACTTATGCTACTCACATCATAACTTTCTGTTTGGAAAGCCAATAAGTCATGCACATGAATTTTAGAATGGTGGAAGCTTTTTCCGGGCATAAAATGAAAATTTCCAGCTACTTTATTGACATCCAAGAACCCATGGATGTTGCATCCTTCCCCTTCTTCTTCCTTTATCTTTTGGAAAAAGCCCTCTCTTATGCACTGAAATGGCATTTAAAATCAACATCAAATCAAGAAAAGCAAAAGCCTAATGCGTGTGACGAAACCTTTCAAGAGATAGGAAGTTAATGATTGAACATTAATGATGCCTCCAGAACACTTATAAGAGCAAGAGGAGAACTGAGCATCAAACAACCACCACGATGTAAAGTATCTGACCAGTAACTAAAGCCATTATGGAAGAGCATCACCTACAGCTTTTGAGCATATAGTAAATAAATAATCCCTCTCGAAACTTGAAATCAAAAACTAAAGAAAATTGTCCCATATTTTGTGCTTAATTTGCACTACTGTAATTGACCTTGTACAGCAAGAATCAAGCAGATGGATTTAAATAATGGTGTCACCATTTATAGGAAGACAGCACCCATATGCCACAAGCTTCAAAAGTGGAGAAGGAATGTCAACACATGGTCCTAAGACATAATTAGCAGCACATGTAAACTGCATAGTGCATTTGAGACAAAAGGCTATATTAGGTTCTTTCTTTCCATTAGAAGCACCAACTCAAGTACCTTATCATTTTGAAACTTTCGAAATTTCCAGCATCTCCAAACCTAAATAATTTTTGCTCCATTTATTCCAAACATACTTTGTATGCAAAATTTTGAAATTGTGACTTGAAAAATATGAGCTACTTCAGCTTCACATGTTATAATCAAGAAAGGGAGAAAATCTTATTGCAATAATTTAATAACTATAATTGGATTTGAACTTTATTCTTCCGATTCTCATTGACAGTGCAATGAGACTAGATCTTCTCAAAATGTCAAATGAACCTAATATAGCACTGGCATTGCATTATCTCTAGTGGTGCTCAAGTTACTAGAAACATCTAGATTGCAGAAGTACCATGTCATATGCATGAGTTACAACATTTATCAAAACTATTATCACGGTTGATGGATATTCTCTTCTAGAATGCTCTTAAAACAAACCAGCACAAGGCTACCACTATGTTACTATTCCTTGCAGCAGTTATCCACAATGTATCCATTTTGTATTTTATGCAAAGACATGCAGAGTATGCCATGACTGAGTTGTCCTCAGTCATTTGTAGAACAGTGTACACCAAGGCAATGTTAAAGAGAACGTAACATATTTTCTGAGTTGTCCTCAACAGCTGTAGAGTTGTGGTGGAGCTGAACACCACCTGCTAATGACGTCCCACAAAACCAGCAATTTGAATCCTTTTCTTGTCTAATGTGCATTTATAATCACATTCAACCATTTAAATCATGTGGTTTAACAATATTTATGAGGAAGTACACGTCACTTGTGCCAAATCCAAAGCCAGTTCTAAACAATAACCTTTTTAAAAAATGACATGCTTCAAAATCAACAGAACTCCAAGACTAGTAAGCTTAAAATGGGCAATATCATTATGTTGACCTGGTCAATCAAATCTGGATTTGATAGGGCCCATCCTTTCTTCCGATATGCTTCTTGAACTTCTTCACATGAGTTACAGCAAACATCATCTGACTGCATCAAAAGAAGCAAGCTCTTACATTTCAAGTTGAGAGAAGACTCACAATGTTTGAATCTAGTCCTAAAGAAGAACAATTGACATGGCAGAGTACCCTAAGCAAAAGATCAATGCATCCAACAATCAGAACTAATGATCTTTGGGGCAGTTAAGATAACATACCTCTTCTGCACCATAGCAAGAACCACAATAAGTCTCGTTATGCTCAAGCCTTCCTCCATGCTTTTGTAAAGGCCTTTCAATCTATATGAAAGAAAGAACCATACAAGTGCTTGAATATTAAACAAGTAAAGAATAATAATATATTGTGGAGACAAATTAATACAGAAGTTTGTAATCAAGAAAAGAATTAAGTTCTACAATGAACACCAAGCTTGCATTCATGAATCAATATGCATTATCAGAAGAGAAACATTCAATAGAATGTTTTCACATTAAAGCCACTGAAAGTCCACTATGAACCACACTATTCAGAACTTAACGAGAAAGAGTACCTTCAAAGGTCAGAAACTCAAGCATCTGACCCTAAACTAAAATTGGACAGGAATGACAGGAACTATCTGAAACTACTAAACTCCAAAAATGTGGTCAATCTTTGATAGATTTTAGCCAAAAAAAATCATTTTAACCAAAACTAAAAACTTTGTTGATCGCATATCTATCAAGTTATTTGCATTTCAATGCATTATTTGACACATATCTTTTGTTGATATTATATGCTATCAAGACCGTTAAACTTACAAATATATTACACATTATTTAGTACCACGTGCTATCAAGACAGTTAAACATATGCTATATTATTTATTGTGCTATAATTTTTGGTATACATGAATTTACAGTATTGCACGACAAACAGTCAACCACCAAGCTCACAGGTACAATGAAGACCACCAATAACTTGTATTTTTATACTTCATGTTTCCTAATACTACTTACAACGCACGCACTTCATAAGCAGTTTACGTTCCTGTATACCTTGTGATCATGAACACACTCACGCTTCCAGGTGCCTAGGCTAGAAGAGTCATAGTGACCACTTAGTCTAGATTTCTTCATAAAGTGACCACTTAGTCTTACCATAATGATGCAAGATAAAAGAGAGAATGTCAATGAAGTGATGAAACAGCTTAAGATTGGGTTTAAGCAGAGAAACTTTTACATATTTATTAAGAAAAACCCTAATAAAGCATGCAAACAGTCGAACACAAAAACTGACGGAGCCAAATAGATCTTTGTTGACCTTTGCACAACAGTTTTTGCTGTCATAAACAAGCATCCTTGCTTGAAGGGGAAGATTAGACAAGTGAGGTTGGTGGAAAAGGGGAGTTCTTGTTCACCAAGTACAAGTGTTTTTTTCCTTTATTTATCTAGTACACAACAGAGTGTGCATTTCAGGTCTCTTAACATGATCCCTGCCTGAAACCTCACAAAATTCCACCAGAAAAGAAAAACTAATACAAAGCCTAATAACCTGTACTATACCCTAGTCTTTAGACAACAAAGCAATATCATGATAAAATGGCAAAAAATTGCTCCTATAAACAATGACTGTCCTCAAGTTTTTCTACAAAAAACAAAAAAAATGCTAAAGAATTGAAAGAAAATGAGTTTGCCAAGCACAAAACAACTGCAGGCTTATCATTTTGATGCAAGAATGGAAACAAAATGCAAGCATTTACTTGGGCAAACAAGCATTGCCAAAGCTCATGCTAAAAAAAACCTCTGCCACAAGTATATCTATGGCTTAACATAGAGGATCACAATTGTGATGACCTGGGCCCTTTTTCTCTTCAAATTGGGGCAGAGCCCCTCTTTGTCACGGAGGAGGAGAACTTCTCCTCCTCTTTGGACTCTACCGGCATAAAGGACCCCAAAACCCCCTTCATGCCTCTCATTGCCAACCATTGCAGCCCCTTCTTCCTCTTTCTTTCTTCCGATTTTTCAAGACCCATGCCGACCGAAAATTTGAGCCAGAGAGGCTGCTGGAGCCACTATAAGACCTCAGTCTTCCTCTTTGGTTCCTCTTCTCTACAATGCTAAATCACCACTGCCAGCTAAGAAGCTTATCAGAAATCGACCAAGGAAGACCTCCGCCCACTTTTCTTGTCTTTCAGTCCACTTTTTCTCCTTTTTCCAATCGGCAGTGCCATTGCCTCTCGATGCCGGACACTTGGTCAAGTCCCACGGCCTCCCTACGTCGCATCTTGGCGAAGTTATGGCCACCGATGAACGGCCATGGACAGAAAACCTGATCAATACATGAATTATAGTATTAAATATTATATTATTTAATCTTTATTAGTCGATATTTAATGCTTCTTAATCTCTTTTGCAGGTGATTAGGAGATTTGAGTCCAAACTCAAGAAATGCTCAAAATCAAGCCTAACTCAAGTTCAAAATAAAATTCAAAAGTCCAAAATGATGGAAGGCCCAAAACCTCTTCATGCAGCCCACACAATGTACAGAAGATTTGGTATACAAGAGTTGGTTGCATGGTCTAATCCACAGCACATGAAGTTTGAAAAGGGAATAGTTTAAAAAGTCAACAACAAGTTTCACGTAATGGGTGATTTAAAGTAGAGACCCACATGGGAATATTAAATGAAGAAGATGTTGGCTGGGCTTGGCATGTGATCACTAAGGCATTTAAAAAGTATGTGGGACCCAGCAACTTGAATGCATGGGATGGACGTGCATTGGCAAACGGTGAGCATGGTTTAAATTTCGTGGAAGCAATTGTAGAAAGAATGGCTAAACAAAAAATAAATATGGAAAGACGCACGGTTTTACGAAAAAAATACGGATAAGAAAAGGCTGTTGAGATGCGAAACAAATACGGCTTGAACACGTAAAATAAAGTCTATAAAAAAAAGATCACAGAAGACGTCGGGGATTTGACACCATCATTCTTCTCCACATCAAAACCCATGTCTCTCCCTCTGTTGCCATCAAACATTTTCCGGCTGCTGTCCAAGAGTCTCCTCAGCAACAGGATGTTAGTGCTTAAGAGTTCCATGGAAGGCTAGATTTTTCCAACTCGGGAAGACGATGAAGCCGGCAACATAAATTTATTTTCTTTTTCTTGTATTTATTTTTTGTTGCAATGAAATAAAGTATTATTTTGTGCTTCATGTTTATTTGATATTCTTTCTTCTTTAGAGATTTGGATTCAGCATGCACAACCTATACTCTTCACAGACATGCCGTGATCTACAAATACGGTACGTACTTAAGAGAGATAAATTATTGTATTTTTAATTAAAATCTTTAACTTGTAGTTGAGATAAGGTAATCTATACTCTGGACGGATGAGCCATAATCCAAGGATATGGTTCATACCTATCCGAGGTAAATTACACTCCATCTCAATTACAAATCTCATCATTGCTACATAAAAGTAAAAAAAATATATAAAATCTATTTTGCATGGTGGATTCCAAATTTTTGAGGCTTCTTTCTTATTTGATTTCTTTTCGTGAATTAAATTAAAATTACCGCTTTCTTAATAATTAATTAAAATTTATCTTCTCTTTTTCTTCTAATAATTATGAAACAATTATCCGAAATTCCTGTGGATACGATCCCGATTCACCCTCTAGCTATGTGATAAGTTAGAATTGGGTTTATTTTTTTTGATGCCCTGACGACATGCATCAAATTTTGGCGCCGTTGCTGGAGATCTTGACACAGTTAATTTGAAAAAAAAAACATATTTTTCAGCTTTTCAATTTTTATTCTTGCTTTATTTTTTTTTATTGCTTCCTAACTAGATTACCTTATTAGAATAATTAATTTAGTGCTTTTTAATTTTAGGATTTTTTTTTATAGCTTAGTGATTTATTGCTTAATTATTTAAATTTATTTTTTTGCAAAACTCAAAAAAATTATTTCATAACACTTAATTAATATAGCGTAATCGAAAATATAAAAATTTTAACTCGATTCGACACCTTATTTGTTTTGCATTGGATATCCATAATTAACTTTAAGGGCACTTAACCCATTAATTAGATAAGGTGGAGATTTGATCACCCTTCCTTAGTCCCCAAAACCATAATCTTCATTTTGCATATCTAAGCCTAACTTAAAATTAATTAAACGTTGACCACTAAGGTGTTCGAGCTCACTAGGACAGGGCACTCGGCAGAGTTGGATCGAATCAGGAATGACTAGTTGACTGGTGTCTAGGAAAGGGGTTCACAAGGACAAGAGCCCGAAGAAAGGTGGTTCTCTAATTAGGTCCGTTGTGAAAGCATGGAGAGACTCCCACCGATCTCACCATTATCTGGCTAGTTAGTTAGTCGGTTTCTGGCTTGGAGGGCTCCAAGATAGCCTTGGCAATTAGGAGCTGTCTAGATTTAAGATAACCTAGGATAGAAATAAGTTGTTTGAGTAAGTGTTTGAAAATTTAAAAATTTTAAAAAAAATCTTATAAAAATTAAAAATTTTCTGTTTTAAGATGTATGCTTGGTCGTAGATCATTACGACCAGAAATTCTACATTTTGATCCAAAAATGGGAAAAACCTTTAGAGCTAACAAACGTAGAAATATAGACTGAAATCAAGAGAATGATCCGCCTAGACAGTTGAAGGAGTATTTTACTCCTTCCACATATACCTACTCTCTTTGTATCCAAATGCCCCCTGTAGAGGCCACCCAATATGAAATTAAGTCCAGTATAATCCAAATGTTACCCTCATTTTATGGACTTAGTAACGAGAATCCTTATAAGCATCTTGACGAATTTCTTAAGATATGCTCAACAGTCAAGATTCACAACTTCTCCGATGATGCCCTTAGGTTGAAATTATTTCCTTTCTCACTCAAAGACAAAGCCAAATATTGGCTACATACTTTGGATTTCATGACTATATCAACATGGGACCAGCTCCAAGGAGAATTTTTTAAGAAATATTTTTTCATAGAAAAAACTAATCAAATAAGAAAAGCCATAACTAGATGGAGAAATGTTTCATAAAACATGAAAGAGATTAAAGAAACTTATTAGAAAATATCCCCATCATGCTGTACCCAAGTGGCAGTTAGTCCAATATTTTTATGATGGGCTATCTGAAAAACACCGACAAATGGTTGATGCATCATGTGGTGAGACATTCATGCTCAAAAGTGAAAATGAGACATGACAACTGTTTGAAACTTTAAGTGAAAATTTATTACATCATATGTCTGCCTCTATTGGAGACAAACCCATGTTAAACCCAAAGAGGGGTGGAATCTATGAAGTAGGAAATGCCACAGATATCCATCATAAGGTAGATGAATTGTCTCAAAAATTAGATCGATTATTAAGTATAGGACATTCCCCTTCTCCATCTAGTCAGATGCAAGATATATGTGCACTATGTTCAAGCCCCACTCACTTTGTGAGTGAGTGTCCAACTGCACCACAGTTTCCTGAATATGTACAAGAGTAAGTCCATCAAGCCCAAACCACTCATAGATCAGGGAACAATCTTTATTCTAGCATGAACGATCCCTATTCTAGTACATACAACCCAGGATGGAAGAACTACCCGAATTTTTCATAGAAACCACAACCAATGATTCCTCCGATGCAACAAGGATCAGGTTATCCAGGTGCGACTTCTAGGTATCCACCCCAGTCACAATACCAGAATCCTCCCCAACCCACCCCAAATACCCATAGCTCAGCTTTTAAAAAAAAAGTGCTGCAAGCACTTAAAGGACTAGAAATGAACACCCAACTCCTTCACTCCCATACACAATCAATAGCAAAGCTAAAACCCCAGATAGGACAGTTAGCAACAGTTTTTAGTAGAAGGGAGGAAGGTAAATTACCAAATCAGCCCATCAATAACCCAAAAGGACAGTACATGGCTGAGAGCTCCACCAGTCCTGAAACTTTTTTCGAACATGCCAAATCGATTATGACCCTTAGAAGCGGAAAAATCTTAAATCAACCTGAAGTAACCCAGCAACCAGAGCCACCAATGCCGGCCACACCAGAAAAGAAGAAACCGAAAGAGAGGAAAGAATCTGTTAATCCAGCACCTACACCTAAGGCTCCATTTCCCAATGCTTTAGAATCTCCTCTGTTTCTTTTCAAAAAGGATATTAAGATGAATGAAATGTTAGAACTTTTCAAATAGGTTCAAATAAACTTACCGCTTCTTAATGCTATTAAGCAAGTTCCTGCATACTCCAAATTTCTTAAGGATCTGTGCACATAAAAATGAAAATCTAAGGCACAGATACCAAGAAAAATACACCTAACTGAGCAGGCCAGCTCAGTTTTTCAGCAAAGTACCCCATCCAAACTAAAGGATTCAGGTACCCCAATTATATCCTGTGTCATAGGGGATCTCATGATTAAAAAGGCATTATTAGATTTGGGTGTAAGTGTAAACCTTCTCCCAAGCTCTGTTTATGACCTATTTGGATTTGGAGAGTTAAAACCTACAACGGTAACTTTACAACTAGCAAATCGATCCATTAAAGTACCTCGTGGAATGCTAAAAAATGTGTTGGTGAAAGTAGATGAATTTTACTTTCCTGTTGATTTTTTTGTGTTGGATATGGAATCTGGCAGCAACCCCAGCCAAATACCAATCATTCTAGGAAGACCCTTCCTAGCAACCGCTAATGCTTGTATAAATTGTAGGACCGAGGTTATGGATGTATCTTTCGAAAACAAAAGGCTGAGATTAAATATTTTCGATGCATTTCAAGGACCACCCACGTACGACCATAACGAGATCAACGTGCTAGAGGAAGTTGTAGAAGATAACGCCCTTGCCTTGCTCAACTCAAATCCTTTACAGGCATGCCTAACACATTTTAGAGTAGATAATTTGGATATTGATAGGTATACTGAAGAAGTACATGCTTTGCCAGAACCTCCCAAGTTTAATACCATTCCCCCTTGGACTGTAAAATATGAGCAATTACCGACTCAATCAAGCCCTCTAGTACCATCTTTAGAAGCACCACCTATCCTAGAGCTAAAATCTCTTCCTGTTATGCTGAAATATTCTTTTCTCGGACCTAATGATACTCTACCAATGATCATTGCATTCGACCTAACCACTGACCAGGAGGAACAACTTGTAAGGGTGCTCAAAAAGCATAAAGAAGCCATAGGATGGACGATTGCCGATCTAAAGGGTATAGATCCTTCTGTTTGCATGCATCGCATTCACTGTGAGGCTGAGGCCAAACCACATAGGGACATGCAACGAAGATTGAATCCGAATATGCGGGAAGTTGTGAAAAAAGAAGTATTAAAATGGCTTGATACTGGTATCATCTACCCGATTTCGGATAGCCAATGGGTTAGTCCAACCCAGGTAGTACCTAAGAAATCAGGTATTACTGTAGTAGAGGACGACGAGGGTGAGTTAATTCCTACTCATACAATAACTGGTTGGCGAGTATGTGTGGACTATTGCAAGATGAATGCCGTCACTAGAAAAGATCATTTTCCTTTGCCTTTTATTGACCAAATCTTAGAACGGCTTGCAGGACAAAGTTTCTTCTATTTTCTGGATGGATATTCAGAATATAATCAGGTTCCGGTATTCCCTACTGATCAAGAAAAGACCACCTTCACATGAAAATTTGGAACGTTCACATTCAGACGTATGTCGTTTGGTCTCTGCAATGCACCAACCACTTTTCAACGGTGTATTTTGGTCATCTTTTCTGATATGGTTGACAAATTCCTAGAGATCTTGATGGATGATTTTTCGATATTCGACCCTACCTTTGATGACTATCTTCAGAACCTAACCAAGGTACTTCAACAATGTGTGAAAACAAATCTGATTTTAAGTTAGGAGAAAAGCCATTTTATGGTTCGTGAGAAAATCGTGCTCGGACATATTGTATCCGAGTAAGGGATCGAAGTAGATAAAGCCAAGATTGAAATAATTTCGAAATTACCTCCTCCAACCTCGGTTAAACAAGTACGATACTTTTTAGGCCATGCAGGTCTCTATAGACGTTTCATTAAAAATTTTAGCAAAATCTCACGACCCTTGTGCAACTCCTAGCCAAGAAAAATTCTTTCGATTTTAATGAAGATTGCATGGCTGCTTATAATACGCTCAGAACTGCCTTAACCACTGCACCAATCATAAAACCTTCGGATTGGACCCTACCGTTCAAAATTATGTGTGATGCTTCTAATTATGCTATAGGGGCAGTATTAGGGCAAAGGTTTAATCGAGAACCATATGTAATATATTATGCAAGCAAAACTCTTTCAGATGCCCAATTGAACTATACCACGATCGAAAAAGAGTTGCTTGCAGTACCTTCTGGGCTCCAAGGTCCTGGTATACTCTGATCATGCAGCACTGAAACATCTATCAGAAAGGGATACAAAACCAAGACTGATTAGATGGATCCTTCTATTACAAGAATTTGATTTAGAAATTTTAGACAAAAAGGATTCCAAAAACTTGGTAGCAGAACATATTTCTAAGATCTTGATAGAACACAATAAAGAAGCGATCAAACATAGGTTTCCGGACGAACAACTCTTTTCAATCTCTTCCACTGTTCTTCTTTGGTTTGCTCATATAATCAATTACTTGGCAGTGGGACAGATCCCGTCTCACTGGACCCAACAAGAGAAAAAAAGATTTCTTTCCCAAGTAAAATACTATTTCTGGGAAGAACCAGAGTTGTTCAAATGTTGCTCAAATCAAGTGATCCAATGTTGTGTCTCCGAGTGTAAAGTCCAAAGTATTCTTACCTTCTATCACTCGCTGACATGTGAGGGACATTTTAGTGGAAGAAAAACTGCAGCAAAGGTATTGCAGAGTGGATTTTATTGACCGACACTATTCAAAGATGCACATGAATTCAACCGTAATTGCATGCGATGCCAACGAACAGAAAATATTTCAAGAAAAGATATGATACCCCTATCCCCTATTCTTGTCGTAGAAATTTTCGATGTTTGGGGGATTGATTTCATGGGACCTTTTGCTTCCTCATTTGGATTTGAGTATATTTTAGTCGCAATAGACTACGTTTCAAAATGGATAGAGACAATAGCAACCAGAACCAATGATCATAAAGTTGTGATCAAGTTCATTCAACATATAACATCTTTAGTCGGTTTGGGTGCCCAAGAGCCATCATAAGTGATAGGGGTACACACTTTACAAATAAGCACTTTAAAAATTTAATGAAAAAATATGGAATAACCCATAAAGTTGCCACACCTTATCACCCCCAGACAAATGGCCAAGTTGAAGTCTCCAATAGGGAGATCAAACATATTCTTGAAAAAACGATAAGACCTGATAGAAAGGATTGGTCAGCACACTTGGATGATGCACTATGGGCTTACCGTACGGTTTTTAAAACACCCATAGGAATGTCTTCATATCGACTTGTCTTTGGAAAGGCTTGTCACCTACCAGTCGAATTAGAACATCGTGCATTTTGAGCCATATGAAAATTTAATTTTGATACGAAAACTGCTGGTTCTAATAGGAGACTCCAATTGAATGAGTTAGAAGAACTACGCAATGAAGCGTATGAAAGTGCTAAAATTATAAAGCCCAAACTAAAGCATATCATGATAAATTCATTGCATGGAAAACATTCGAGCCTAATCAAAAAATATGGCTCTTCAATTCTAGGTTGCATCTTTTCCCCGAAAAACTTCGCTCATGCTGGGACGGACCCTTCATCGTGACCCAGGTATTTTCCCATGGAGCTGTAGAACTCAGAGAACCTAAACAGGAGAACACTTTTAAGGTAAATGGCCAGCGTCTGAAACCATATCTGGAAGGAATCAATGATGGAGAACTAATTGAATCTGTTGATCTAGTGGATCCAATAGAATGATACTAAGCACAATCTGGCTGAAGACTTTAAACTTAGCGCTCCTGGGAGGCAACCCAGCTTATGCATTTCATCTATCTTCTTTTCTTTTGCTAGGGAAACCTGAGAACGACAATCAAACAAATTGGAGGGAGCATCCCATCTAAAACCCAGATGGAGTCACGAACAAACCACACCCGCAAAGGAAGAACCTCTTATCCGATAATAAACGAGCACATCGAACTCAAATGGTAACTTTCCTTATAATTTCTTTTTCTATTCTATTTTTTTCTTTTCTTCCATTGAGGACAATGGAAATAAAGACGGAGGAAGAAAATAATTAAATTAATCAAGTCCTCAAAATATGATTATAATCAATTTTGTGTACCAGATTTTGTCTCGAATTAAGTTAATCGGGCATTCTAATTAATGAATGATTAACGGTTTAGATAATTTTAAAAATATTGAGGGATAAATTATTAAGAAAGCCCAATAAATGGAGTTTGGACCAGAATATGAGAATGAATTTTGAAGTAATTCTAGAACCTTCTGCCCAATGATCTCAATAAGAAATCTACTTCATAAGGGTATAAGTGAAAAAATCGAAGTTTGAAAAAAAAAATCCACCTTGAAGTTAAAGTTTATCCAGATTAATAAAATAAATTTTTAGTATTTTTCACTGAGTAACCGGACCCTTTCACCTAAGCGTTGTTGTTCGCGTCAAAAGGTGAGAATGCAAAAAAATCTCTTGTAGAGTCAGTCTTAACTTGTAGCCTTTTTGACTCGAATAAGCCTAAGGGGTGCTCTGCACCTAATGCACTAAAGCCAATTGGTTTGGAAGTCATTGACCTAAAGCTCGTTACATGAGTCAACTAGAAAGCTTAAGGAGTTAGGACATTGTACTGACTATACATTCAAAAAAAAAGAGAGAATAAATGGACTAAATTGCAAAAAGACACTACACTAAGCCCACAATAAGTTAGAGGATTTAAAGAATGAAGTGGAAAATTGATGAAAAAAAACTCTAAAAATTCTATGGACTTCACTCAACCATTAGATGGATAGAATTGATAATCCAATGAAATATTACTTTAATGGTCTAGCCGAGTATCATCTGATCTTAAAACTGTCAAGATAACTTTTAATTCAAGGACGAGTCTATACACACTACTGATTTATCTATTTTACTTGAGGACGAGCAAAAGTTCGAGTTGGAGAGTGATCAATACATGAATTATAGTATTAAATATTATATTATTTAATCTTTATTAGTCGGTATTTAATGCTTCTTAATCTCTTTTGCAGGTAATTAGGAGATTGAGTCCAAACCCAAGAAATGCTCAAAATCAAGCCTAACTCAAGTTCAGAATAAAATTCAAAAGCCCAAAATGATGGAAGGCCCAAAACCTCTTCATACAACCCACACAATGTACAGAAGCTTTGGTATACAAGAGTTGGTTGCATGGTCTAGTCCACAGCACATGAAGTTTGAAAAGAAAATAGTTTAAAAAGTCAACAAGTTTCACGTAATGGGTGATTTAAAGTAGAGACCCACATGATAATATTAAATGAAGATGTTGGCTGGGCTTGGCATGTGATCACTAAGGCATTTAAAAAGTATGTGGGACCCAGCAACTTGAATGCATGGGATGGACGTGCATTGGCAAACGGTGAGTGTGGTTTAAATTTCGTGGAAGCTATCGTAGAAAGAACGGCTAAACAGAAAATAAACACAGAAAGACGCATGATTTTATGAAAAAAATACAGACAAGAAGAGGCTGTTGAGATGCGAAACAAATACGGCTTGAACGCATAAAATAAAGTCTATAAAAAGAAGATTGTAGAAGACGTCGAGGGGTTGACACCATCATTCTTCTCCACATCAAAACCCATGTCTCTCCCTCTATTCAAAATCAAACATTTTCCAGCTGTTATCCAAGAGTCTCCTCAGCAACAAGATGTTAGTGCGTAAGTGTTCCATGGAAGGCTAGATTTCTCCAACTCGAGAAGACGATGAAGCCGGCAACATAAATTTATTTTCTTTTTCTTGTATTTATTTTTCATTGCAATGAAATAAAGAATTATTTTGTGCTTCATGTTTATTTGATATTCTTTCTTCTTTAGAGGTTTGGATTCAGCATACACAACCTATACTCTTCACAGACATGCTGTGATCTACAGGCACGGTGCGTACTTAGGAGAGATAAATTATTGTATTTTTAATTCAAATCTTTAACTTGTAGTTGAGATAAGGTAATCTATACTCTGGACGGATGAGCCATAATCCAAGGATATAGTTCATACCTATCCGAGGTAAATTACACTCCATCTCAATTATAAATCTCATCATTGCTACAAAAAAATAAAAAAAATATATATATATAATCTATTTTGCATGGTGGATTCTGAATTTTCGAGACTTCTTTCCTATTTGATTTCTTTCGTGAATTAAATTAAAATTACTATTTTCTTAATAATTAATTAAAATTTATCTTCTCTTTTTCTTCTAATAATTATTAAACAATTATCCGAGATCCCTATGGATACGATCTCGATTTACCCTAGCTATGTGATAAGTTAGAATTGGGTTTATTTTTTTTTTGATGCCCGACGACGTGCATCAAAACCCAAGAACGGTCCGATTCCCCTATTTTTGGGCATTTTCCATGAATTTCCACCGGCTGGTCCTCGCCGCCGACTGTCCCCTACGCCACTACCGTCGGCCGCCTGTTGCCACCGCCCATCGCCAGTCCTCCGGCCACCAACTACCATAGACCACCATCCCCTCTTCGGCCAAGAAAAGGAAGAAGAAAAAAAAGAGAAGAGAAGAAAAGAAAAGGAAAAAAAAGAAAAAGAGAAGAGTTCTCTCTCTCATCTCTCTCCTTCTCTCTCTAGGTTTTCTCCTTTTACTCCCTCTTTCTCTATCTATCTGATCTACAGACCCCAATATGAATTTGAGATGATCTTTTCAAAAAGATCCGAAACTGCCTTGATATCCATGCAGCCTGTCGAGCCAATCATCCCAACCATGTCGAGTATCTTTAAAATCTATTATTGATGAATCTTGTTAATCAATCTTGATCTTTATCCAATCCAAGCTTCACGATATTTTGATCGAATCTCTTAGATTTGACCCTCGACTAGGAAGCCTTGAACTACCCCAATGCCCGGACAGCTTGTTGGATCGACCATCCAACTACAGTCTCCTTCCCCTTTGATTGAATTTATCGAATAAAAATTAATTATATTTTTAATATGTTAAATAGATTCGAAAAATTCGTCTACCGAAGTTTGAAGAGCTAAGCTAGACGAGGTAAGTAGCCCAGACACTTCTTGTTTTCAAATTACAGGATACTTTCAATACTTAAGACGTTATAAATATAAAAAAAAAATTTGACATCGATGATTCTATATTTTCTTAAATTAAGGATCAAGCATATGATATTATATAAATCATGTATTGTCATGAAAAGTATGATTTTATAAATATTCTAATATTAACAGTTCATTTGTGAACTATGAACACTATATTTATAAAAATATGTACAATTGTTAGGAAAACACTGATCCCATGATTATTTCTCTTTATGGATTATGAACTCTGTAAAGTTGTTAAATGTCTTTCAACTTATTTATGAGGTAAGAATACATATTTTAAGAAAATATAATTTAAGAAGTATGACTATGAGCTCTAAGATAGCTATGTACGGTCCTGCCAATGGGTTATAGTAGTTGGCATATAGCCCTTGTCAGTGGATTACAGTAGTTTGACACATGGCTCTTGCCAGCGGGTTACAGTAGCTTGATACATAGTCCTCGCCAGCGAATTACAATTAGGACTGTCAAAATGAGCTTGGCCCACAGGGCCGGCCCTGCCCAACCCTGTAAATGGGATGGGCTGGGCTGCCATATGAGTAGCCCAAATAACAACCGGGCCTGTTTGGCCCGTCCCACATCAGCCCAAGGGCTAATATGGGTTGGGCCGGGCCAGCCCAGATAGGCCATGAAAATTTAAAAAAATAAAACAAAAAATCCTATTACAATTTACAGTGTAATAGTATTACTATTAGGTATTAGGTTTTATATTTTATTGGGAGGCTAGGATGGTGGGAGTGGGACCTAAGTTTTTTAATTTGATTCCCGAATCCTGACCGCTGCCCACATCGCTGGCCGCCGCCGTCGCCCCGCTGCCCCCACATCGCCAGCCACCGCCGCCGCCGCATCGCTGCCCCCTCCTCGTCGCAGGACGACCGCCTCCTCGTCAGCAAGACGATCGTCTCCACCGAGCAGCAAGATGCCGAGATCCTCCTCCAAGCCTCTCCTTTCCATCGATCGACGCCCCTCCTTTCCAACCATCGCCAACCGACGGACGATTGACGCCGCCGACCAGATGATTCCCCTCCTTTCCGATCGCTGACCGGACAATCCCCCTCCTCCGGGCCTCTCCTTTCCGCCAATCGATGCCCCTCCTTTACGACCGCTGCCGGCCGACGGATGACTGACGCCGTCGACCGGACGATTCCCCTCCAGCCCTCCTCTGAGCCCCTCCTTTCCGCCAATTGACGCCCTCCTTTCCGACCGCTGATCGGACGATCCCCTCCGGGCCCCTCCTCTCCGCTGATCGACGCTCCTTTCCGACCGCTGCCGACCGACAAACGACCGACGCCGCCGACCGAACGATTCCCCTCTTCCTCCTCGATCTCCCTCCCTCTCGATAGTCGCCCACCAGTTGGTATCTCTCTCCCCGACTCTCTTTAATCTGTAAACCGGATGTTAAATTAATTGATATTAAATTATTAATTAAATTACTATTTCATTAGATTTTACTTTAGTCATACTGATTATTGAATCAATCATAGTATCTTTTGTTTATTATATTTTATAATTTTTATGTAGAATTTTTGACAAATCATGAAATCTCAGTCGTCAGAAATTCCAATCGAAACAGAAATTGAATCTAATATTTCTAGATCAATGAATAAGAAGCAGAAAATAGGAACATCAGATGTTTGAAATTTTTTCACAAAAATTGGTAAAGCAAAAGATGGAATTGAAAGAGCAACGTGTAATGGTTGCAAACATGAATATAAAGTTGGTCCTAAACCTGGTGGTTCAAATTATGGAACTTCACATTTGCATCGTTATTTGCAAAGTTGTAAAATGATTGAATATCATAATGTGGGCGAAATGATCATTGATCAAGTAGGAAAAATAAGATCTAAAAAGATAGATCAAATGATTTCTCGTAAAATACTTGCAGAAACTATCATTAAACATGACTTGCCTTATAATTTTGTTGAATATGATAAGATCAAAACTTGGGCAAAGTATATAAATCCAGATGTGGTGATAAATTCTAAGAATACTGCTGTGGCTGATGTTCACAAAAGTCATTTGAGAGAAAAAGAGAAGCTTAAACAAGTTATGGCTAAGATTCCTAACAGAGTGTGTTTGACTTCTGATGTATGGATAGCATGCACTACTGAGGGTTATATTTGTTTAACTGCTCACTTTGTTGATGAAAATTGAAAACTAAACAGTAAAATTCTCAATTTTGCTCGCATAGAACCTCCCCACACTGGAGCTGAATTGGCTTCAACTATATTTAATTGCTTGAAAAAATAGGGTATAGAGAAAAGTTTTTTCTATTACCTTAGATAATGCTTCATCTAATGACAACATGGTAGATATTTTGAAATGTCATCTTCGTTTGCAAAATAGCTTATTATGTGATGGAGAGTTCTTTCACGTATGTTGCTCTGATCACATACTGAATCTCATTGTTCAAGAAGGCTTGAAGGTGGCTAGTGAATCCTTGTATAAAATCAGAGAGAGTGTCAAATATGTGAGGGGATCAGATGGGAGGATGAAAAAATTTCAAGAATGTGTTAAGCAAATGGATCTTGATGTAGGAATTGGTTTAAGGTTAGATATATCAACCAAATGAAATTCAACATATTTGATGCTTAATAGTGCACTCAAATATGAAAAGGCTTTTGCTAATCTCCAATTGGTTGATAGAAATTTCAAATATTGTCCAACAGACGATGAATGAAGGAGAGGAGAGAATATATGAATTCTTGGAACCATTTTATGAGACTACTAATAAGATCTCTGACTCATCTTATCCAACCTTCAACTTATATTTTTTGCAAGTTTGAAAAATTGAATGTATGTTGAATGATAATTTGTATTGTGAAGATGGGATTATCCGGGACATGACTCAAAGAATGAAAGGAAAGTTTGACAAATATTGAAAGGAGTAAAATGTAATGCTTGCAATTGGAGCTATTCTTGACCCACGCATGAAGCTTGAATTTTTAGAATTTTGTTACTCAAAGATTGATCCTTCTATTGCTGAAGAGAAAAGAGATTTTGTGAAGATGAAATTGTACAAACTCTATGAACAATATGCAAGCAAGTCCAGTGCATCATCAAGTGCAAGTGCAAGTGATTCTCAATCCAATATTTTGCCTAGGCCAAGTAGAGGAGCTAAAACCAAGGATACAAAAATTTTTAGTGTAAGTTTTGAATATTTTTTAAAATTTATTATTTTAAAATTTTAATTTTTTTTCAGCTGTATATTATTTAATATCTGATGTCTCATCTGTTTCTCTTTTTTTGTTGCAAATATATTTAAAATTTTTTAGGAGTTCAAGAAATATGGGAGTGCAACTAAATCTAATGATGGCAAATCTGAATTGGATCTTTATTTGGAAGAGCAAACACTTGATTATGACTGCTTTCGTAATTTGGATGTACTCAAGTATTGGAGGGATACTACACAATATCCTGATCTTTTAGTTATGGCATGTGATGTGTTAAGCATTCCAATTACTACAGTAGCATCTGAATCTGTCTTTAGTATTGAAGGTCGTGTTTTGAACAAATATAGACGCTCTCTCCTTCCTGAAAATGTCCAAACTCTTATTTGCACATGAAATTGGTTGCATGGCTTTGCTCCAAATGGTATTTTTTTATGTTCTTTAGATTTATTTTAATGTCTTGATTGATGATTGATTTCTATTTTCCAATGAGATTGATTGTCTAATTTTTTTATTATTGTGAATTTTAGATGAAGATGATAGCCTGGAGACAAATGTATCACAAGCAGATTCAAATGTCATACAGCTTGAGGAAGAGGCCAATGAAGATAGTGAAATATGATTTTTTGTGGACATTAAATTTTAGTATTTTACATGGTTTAGTGTGATGAATTATTGAATTGGTGATGTTTGAAACTTTTAATTTCTACTTTATTAATATTTGGATTGAATTTTTGAATTTTAAATGGTTGAATTGATGATGTTTCAACTTTCAATTGATGATATGTTGATTTTTTTATTAGATTATTATTTTTTTTATCAATCATTTGAGATTTAAGACCCATGAGCTGGTCCGGCCCGACCCACGGCCCTTAAAGGGCTGGACTGGGCCAGCAATATTACGTCCCATTTTTTGGATGGGCCTAGCCCGGCCTGACCCATTAAATTTTAGGCCCTTATAGGCCGGACTAGGCCGGCCCATTTTGACAGTACTAATTACAATAGCTCGGCACACGGCCCTCGCTAGCGAATTACAATAGCTCGATACACGCCCCTCGCCAGTGGATTATAGTAGCTCAGCACACAGCCCTCATCGACAGATTATAGTAGTTGGCATGATTTGATTACAACCCTATCATGGGTATAAAGTGCCCTTAGCATTTAATCTAAGAGAATTATTAAAAATTATGATATGATAAAATGACAGATGATTTATGATTTTATCTATAAAATTAACATGATTTATTAATTTATTTATTTTATGCATTCGAAATCATGTTTATGTAAATGGTATGATTTACGCATATGCAAGAGTATGATTGATTTATGATATAATGATTTTATAAAAATTTTATTTTACAATAATAATTATCTTCTCTAAATGATTTATTGATGTATGTAGAAACTTATGCTTGATCCAGATAAAATAGTATAAGATTTACTTACTAAGCTGGTATAGCTTATTTCCTTTTTCTTTTTCTTTTTCTGTTTAGACAAATAAAATTAGAAATGAAAGATAATCCAGACTTAAGGATCTACGCTAGCAAGCCTGGAGATGTTGTAGCCGAATCTTTGTTTATAGGATAATTATGGACTTGTAGTCAACTATTTATGAATTTCGAGACATGGGTTTGATAATTGATTTTGGATTTAAATGCTCTAAACCAATCTTGATTTAATTGCTTGATGAATGATGGTATTGACTCTTTTATTATATTTTATTTTTGATGGATTTTAGCTGATTATGATTGATAGGCTTCGTATTATTGAGAACAATATCTCTCGATAGCATGGCCGTATCATGTCCCGAATATAGAGTGTGACAACAATTATATGACGTTATTAAAATTTTAAAAAGGGATATTTTTTGTCATAACTTGCATATGAGTTCTTTACAAATACTGATAGAAGGCAAGGCAGACATAACTACTTAGAAATGAAGCATGAGACTAATTAGAATTAAGGATGTATAAATGGATGAAAAATCTATATGCCCGCAATAAATGCCTAGAAAATTTGAAGAAAAAAGTCTGAGACAGTAAAATAACTATATATAGTATATAACTGCAGTTGCATGAATGGGATTAAATATGGTTGCAAATGCAAGTTATAGAAACCTTTTTAAACATTGAGATGCAGGACTGCTTATAAGGCTAACTTTGAAAACAATGATCACAAAATTCATTAACTCAAAAGTGATTTTGGCTAATTCAGGGTACTCAGGACTGGGTGTTCAAGTAGCAGAAGACAGTGGACTGTCATAGAGGAAAAGGTGCAGTACCCCTAGTAGAAGGTTCCACAGTTGAGCTCATGACACAAAATTAAAGCGGCATAATACCATCAGGGACCTTCACACTGAAATAGTGCAACTTATATCTGTACTCCAAAGTGACAGGCTTAAAGGTAGCCTCAATTAAATTTGTTCAATTTAAATTAGCCTCGATGATATCAAATATACCTAGAAAGCTCTATATTTATATCAAACCACCACTAAAATTTATTATTAAAAGATTAAAGATTCACAGTTAACACAAAATCTTAAAACACAAAGAGGCAAAAAACTCTGACATATCCACAAAACCACTTGAAGCTCAGGGTACAATATCTTCAACCTTTGCCTATGCTTGCAAGAAATTCTATGTTATTTTACAAGCTGACATCAATAAATATCAAGATTAAAGTTTTGACCAACATTAAAGTTCAAACAATTTGCTAGTCATTTATTTGTAGTTAGTTTCAGATGACTCCAATCAACTTCAATCCTAACAATTTTAGATATAGATATATCTTGATTGGCATCACTCCAAACCATATGTTACAGGATTTGAAAAACCATTGTGAGTCTATCATGGAGAAAATCCTATTCCAATATATGCTGCCTTCAATCAGCACATCAAAATATGGAAGTAGTGTTAGAAAGATTTTGCTTCAAATGAATCTAAATCATGGCTAAAGGTGTCTCACCAATTAAAGAGAAAGTGATCGATAACCAGTTTCGATGCACAAACATGTACAACAGAAATTTCACAAGGAACTGGTAAGCAGGGTAAAGTTTATTGAAGGATTTAGCAAGCCAAGAGGAAGATCCAAGCTAACTTAGCTGGGATATAGGTGGAAAAAAGTACATGGAAAAGCTTGCAACAGATCAGAGATAGACATAACAGAAATAATTGGCAAATGAGGATTTACAAGCTTGATGGTTATGGTTATGATTACAGATCAAAAATCATGCTGCGTATCTTGCTTATCTAAAGAACTCAGTATGCTAAATATCAAGGCCGTGTATGTCTCTTTGGAATGTTCAATGGTCCCAGCAAGCTTATGATGTTCACTACTGTTTATAACAGTGGAAGTTGAATATATCAGCTCAATACAACCATCAGTAAGACATTTATAAATCACCCTAACAATCTGAAAATTCAAGCGAACCATTTATCTCTCATGATACAGCCAATCTAGAAAACAAGAACCACAGAAAAGCAAGTTGCTCAGAACTTGCAAGGATTGTCAAGCGCCAAAGTAAAATAATTTCATGCACAGATAACTGCAAAAGGTTAAAAATACTCTGCATAAACTGGAAAGAGAAAAAAGATGGACACAACACATAAATGTTTAGAGGAATTAATTGCTACCATAAAGCATATTGAGTTTCAAGGTCACCAAGTTACCAACCATGGGTGCGCCAATACCATCTTGTCTCGACGCAATAACATTACCAGAATGATCTAATCTTTTCTTTGTTATGTCATGCCTCTGCAAGTAAATAGACATTATGACGTAGAATGTGTTTTAGAACATAATTCACAGAATGCAATTTGATATGATCATCAAGTCATTTAAGATAATGAAAAGAAAAGGTGTAAAATATATAGCAAAAAAAGAAAGGTAGGTGTATGAACATACTATATCATAGTGCTGCTCCCCGCTTATATCCATGGTATCAACACTAACAAGCGAACAAGCAAGCGATGGAAAGGTAATATCAAACTGCAAAATAGAAATTGTTATTATTCAGTTTCTATTGATGAAACAGGTAAATGTATCACATAGCTTGCACAAATGCAATTTAGATAACAACCTAACAGCTATATATTAGCCACTCAAAGATCTCAATTCAGTACAGGCACATCAGGCATATGATACACTAAGTCATCGGAATCACCATAAAATATGAAATGTTGTTCCCATTATCAAATTGTAAATATTAAGAAAAAAAATTCTCAGCATAGTTGTAGTACAGGCATACAATCAAAATGCTTGAGAAGAATTTCAAACTCTTTTACAAAGGATAGCAGGTTAAGCTTTTGCAACAAGACAGGCATTTCTCAGATTTATTAAAACACAAAATACATCTGTTAACATATACTAAATGCACCAAGCAATCTATGTGTGTAAGCAACAAATCTCACAAATAACTGACTGCACAAAGTCTAAATACTGACATTGATTCGTAGTCTTTCTCCTCTTGAAGTATCTACTATCAGCTTAGTCTCAGTTTCTGAATAAAAATATAGTCCTGCAGTGAATGAATCAAAAAAAGACATGACAATAGTGCTTTTTACAAGTTGAAGATCCAGATATTCAGTGTAAATAATTTCTACTTAGAAAGAAATGCAATGAAATTACAAATATATATGTGACCAATGCAGATCATCAAATTATCCAATCAAAAGGCATTTGATTAGCTGCCACAGGAAAGCTAAGATGAAGCTAATCTGTTTCATGAAGCAGCATCTTACTTCAAATGCAAACTATAAAGTTTAATAAATATTTTAAACCAACATAAAGAAGAAGTCATAAACAGAGGGTCTGAACTCTGAACTATTTACCAAGTCTGAATAACAAATCCATGCTGGGTCCACCTTTTAAATTCTATCACATTCTTCTCTATCTAGGCTCATCTCTTTCATGATAGTTGGCTCTGTCCTTGTTAATGACCATATTAATATCCAAGCTCATTTCTTTAATCATAGCAAGTCCTTCACATGTCTTTCTTTTAAGTGCAACTTGTTCCCTTTAAGTCTACCCTTCTCTTTAAAGATCAGGTACTTAATATATGCCTCTTCCCTTATTCTGGCCATGTTTGACCCTTGTCATGGTTGCGGCTGACATTGCTGAGATAGCCAAAAGATTTCTGATCATTTTATGGAGAACCTCCCTAACTTCCCTTTGGGTAGTGAATCATAATATCATATCCCCCTTTCTTATCCAGGCAATATGTTACCCTTGTTTCATATACTGCCAAGTTTGCTCTCCCATATGCATGCACATGCACACATGCCAAAAATGTTTAGCACTAAAACTTATCCTTAAGAAAACCTAAAATATGGTTATTAAGCAACAGGTCTAAGTTCAAAACTTTGTGTATCCTGCACTTTCACATCTTTCGATCAAAAAAAAAATGAAAAAAAAATTATGACGATTGGGCTGGATGTTATTAGGCTAGCGTGCTTCTGGGTCTTCAATCTCAAGTCACTTGAATCAAGCTGGCATGCTTCTAGGTCTTGTATCTCAGGTCGGTTGAGCTCGCACTGGGTTACTTGATTGCTGTAGTATATCAAGACTTGCATCATATCAACCTTGAACAAGATCAGGAAAAGTGACATTGCTAAATCCCTAATACTTGTTGAGAAAAATGCTTCAAATTCGACTCACAAAGAGTCCACAACTTTGGTCACAACAATTGATATCAGAGCCTGGTTACCAGAGAAAGCCAGATCGTAGGAGAGCGCCAGATTACGGTGGTGTTGATTCAGATCGAAGAAGATGGAGAAGACAAGCTCAATCAAGATGGAGATCAATCAGTATGATGGAAAGAGCAATTTCTTCCTGTGGCAAGCGAGGATGAAGGACGTGCTCATCCAACAAGAATTGATCGATGCTCTCTTGTGCGAGAAGATGCCGACTACCATGGAGGTGTAGGATTGGAGGCGGCTCCAGATACAGATGGTGAATACGATCCGCTTGTACCTAGCGGATAACATGGTGATTCATGTGCTTGACGAGACTTTTCCGACGGCATGTGGTCGAAACTCGAGGAGATGTATATGATGAAGTCACTCACCAACGCTCTCTTCCTCTGAAAGCAATTCTACCAGCCATGGATGATCGAAGGACAGAGCATGCAAGAGCATCTCAGCAACTTTCAGAAGATTCTCACCAACCTCCTCAGCATTGATGAAAAAGTTGAGGAGAAGACCAGGATATTGGTCTTACTTTCATCGCTTCCCTTTTCTTTTGAGTTTTTGATAATTGCTCTTCTAATGAAAAAGAATACCATCAAGATGGAAGAGGTTACTTTTACTCTACTCCAGAATGTGGTTCTCAGGTAGGAGAACTGAGCCTCAAGTTCAGATGGCGACTCAGTTATATGATGGTATCTAGAGGTAATGGTGGCAGAAGACAAAGCGGAAGGGGATCGTGAGGTGGACGGTCCAAGTTCAAAACGAAAAACTTAAGCAAGATCAGATGCTACCGGTGCGACAAGTTGGAGCATCGTGTCAGAGATTGTCCGCAGCTCAGAGATCGAACGAAGGCTACAGCGGCGGTGGTCCAAGATAGCGACACGGATGAGACCGATGATTGTGTACTCATGATCTCAGAGGAGGTATCTACTTCTTTCCACCAGTGGATTTTAGATTCTGCATGTTCGCATCATGTATATTGTAGAGAGCAATTATTTGTCTCCCTGAAGAGTAATGAGGGCATTGTTCGCTTGCCGGATGGATCAAGCTGTGCAATCGAGGGCATCGGGACGGTCAGCTTACAGATGCATGATGAAATCGTAAGAAAATTGGGTGAGGTTCGATATATACCCAGTTTCAGAAAGAATCTTATGTCACTGAACAAATTAGATTCAAACAGCTACAGATAGAGAGCTGATGGAAGAATCCTAAAGGTCATATGCGGTAGTAGGATTATCTTGAGGGGAAGAAAGTATGGAGGACATTACCTCTTGACAAGAAGTCCAGTGCGAGGTGGAGCTTCCGAAGTCAATGGGAGCCCAGAGCAAGTTGAAACTACAGGTGTAGGTGGATCGAGCACGAGACGAAAGACTTGAGAGGACGATAAGTGACGTCGCAAAGTAAAATTTCTATTGCCGCAGGAGACTACCCCGAGCAAGTCTCAGATCAGGCAAAGCACAACATACGACGGAGATAGGATCGACTAGTCTGACTCGACTCCCATGTTTGCCCATCCATAACTTGACAGGCATATGCCCCAGGGCATGGGGGCGAGATCTGCGAGATTATCCAAAAAACTCTCAGAGTTGGAAGGAGGCCGAATGTCGAGTCGAGACGAAGATTGTTGAGAAAAATACCTCGAATTCGATCCACAAGGATCTCGCAGCTCTGGTCACAACAATACTAACCTTAGCAAACATAAAACAACTTGGTTCATGCAAAACCCAACCCAATATTCATCTGCTGACAAGACCAAAGTATGCAGCAGTACATGTGCACATTTTTGCTTCAACTGTTTGCTTTTAGGCAAAAGTATATATTAAGATACCACCTCTACAAGCTCCATCATAAAATTAATTGTACTTAAAGTCCAAAATCAAATTGATCAAATGGGCACTACAATGTCAAGATGCAATGCTAATTATCAGATCCATCAGGGACTAATATTTTGGCCTTATGATTAAATGGGATGTTATAGATTTTTTCTTCATACAAAAGTGATCTAAAATCAATTTAACGATCATGAATAATCAGGGATTTATTCCACAATACCTAGAAACATCAACCAGTTTGTATCAAAGCCAATTAACACATGATCATGCGATTGGAACACACAATACTTTTCTTCAAAATCAACAAAGGAGGACAAAAGCCTGGTAAACTTCATTTGAAGCTGTCTTCCCACAAGCACAATTCTTTAAGTTGGGTTTGAAGAGTGAAGGTACCTGCAGATCTTTAGTATAAGGGAAATAGGTTTCAAACTAAAGGTTGAGCATGGCTAGCCCTGTTCCCTGACCAACTGAAAACAGTTGCACACGTCAGCCGACCATGAACAAACATAAACAGTAGGCCTCTTTGAAATTAAAAAAAAAAATTATGGACATCAAAAGTAGGCCTTTTGATGTCCAGTGATCCTATATATTGCCTGTAGGCTTTACTGATCTTCAATGGCCACTAAGAGGCACATCTCACTTATTAAAGCAATTGACTTGTGTACACCTATAAAGTAGCTTGATAGGCTCGTGCAGTCTGCAAGAATCTGTGTAGCTTTAAATTTAAGGCCACATATCACATCACTTATATGCCCAAAATTATGAAGCTTGTTACCAAGGTTTCAAATCTCATGGGACGAAGGTGTCCCAGTTTCTCTATGGAACAGGATGCCCTACTATCCCATTCTGTCACATCAACAGTCTCGGACATGCATCCCACTAATACTTATTCTTTCTTTTTTATTTTTTCTCCCTTTCCTTCTTTTCTTTCTTTTTTTCTACCTTTATTTCTTTCCTTTCTTCTTTTCTACCTTTATTTCTTTCCTTTCTTCCATCTTTCTTTCTTTCCTTTCTTTTTCTTTTCTTTTTCTTCTCTCTTCCTTTATTTTTTTCAATTTTCTTCTTCTGAGAATGGGTTTTGGAGTCCTAAACCCATCTCGATCCCATTTTCTCACAAGAACAAGATGGGACAGCCAAAATGTCCCACATTATGCCGGGATGTAAAACCTTGCTTATTACTTAACTTATAAGAGCAACGATGCAGAGAGATCTTGATAAAGCTAATTTGAAAATGACCCTTTGGATTCATATTGCTAGAAGATGAAACAGATAACATGGGTTAGAGAGCCACCTATCCAATGAGTTTGAAGGTGGTGCTTGAAAGACTGATTCCATTGATTTGGTCTACCATGGAAGTTTGCCAAACCCCATGCAACACTGAGCAGATTAACTTGTTAAAAGTAGCACAGTGTCTGCAAATCAAGCTTCACATGCATATATAGAATATCTTTGATATTTCAAACAATTTCGTTGCACCATGTATCATAGATAATCAGTATTTCAAGTGTCGCAGTAATGCATGCCAGCAATTAGGAATTATATCAGCTTGGATATTTTCTTGTCTGATATATCTCCAAAAAAAATTACGGTTAAATAGACAAGAAAAACTAAGACGAGGTAACTCATAACAATCTAATTGTACCTTAAATTTTCATTTTGCGATTGAAGAACTGAATCAATGCCTACAAGACCATGGATTCAATAGAAACATAAATTCCATAAAAACCAAATATGCCATCAGAAAAGTAATAAAAATCTAAAAAAGAAAAAAAAGCTCAAAGAAATTTGAGGTTGAATAAATGCATAAATAAATCAACTCGAAATCTTATTTTATTTCAACCCATAACCACACGACGCGTTTTTCTGAATCTTTCTTATTATTAATCACAATCTACAAACCTAAGACAGCCTACTCAAAATCCAATTTTTATTTCAATCCATGACTCCATGATGCATTTGCTTAAATTCTTATAATGATAAATCACCACCTATAAACAAATAGAAAACCGTGTCGAGCAAAAGAAACTTACTGGCCTCGGAGATGAACAGGAGGACGATAACGATGGAAGAGATGATGGTGATAAGGCCTCCCGAGAGCGTTCGGCTGTAGAAATCCTCGTTGATCTTGGGATAGGCGTCAAGATTCTTGAGCTTGTCGAGGATCCCCATCTCGAAACGCCCTGGAGTCGGAGCCGAAGCCGAACTCACCGCCGGAGAAAATCTAGGGTTTTTCCCAGAAGTCTCCGACCAGCGCTCGGATTTATTTGCGCTCCCGATGGAGGCCTCCCCACAAACCTTGAAACACGGACGGAATCCCGAGTCTTCGGTAGCCGGCTTTCATTATAGAGGAAATAATGATAGGCTTTTTTTTCGTAATTTTGGTAACGGTTAGGGGTATTTAAGTAATTGAGGTGGATATAATTGGGTCGGATTTATGGACATCCCCGAGGAAGGCGGTTGACGGGATTCGGATTCTAATTGACTGAAATACCCCTGATTTCCCGCGAAAGAAGGATTCTCCTTCCTTCTCCCGAAACCACCATTGGATCATCCACTGGACGCTTTGAGATCTGTGTGTTGGGTGATCCAACGGTGGATTTTTCAGCGAAGGAACGCTAATCCTTCTCCCGCGCGAAAGACGCCCCCCGACCCCTTGGTGGTTTTAGGAAGGAATTATAGCAAAGGGAAGGAGTAATTTATTTGGTCTTAAAACTATTGGCCTACGGCGCTAGAGATGACGCGTTCCCGCCGGATAAGAGTCCAGAGTAGACGGAATCTATGCTGTATGCGCCATCGGCTTTATCCGGTGATGGAATGGGAAAGATATCATCAAGATCGGACGGTTATTGTGATCATCAGATCAACGAGGTCAGGTGGAAAGATTAACCACGTCAACTCAAATTGTAAGTCTATGGTAGCTCCGGTTCGCCGCACATGAAAGACTAGCCGCGATGCCCATGATGCAATTTATATGCTTTTTTTTTTTTTTAACAATTTTAAGCACCGATAATTATTATATTATATTAATAAAATATGTATGATCGGTAATTTCTCTTGCATTGTATTTTCATATATCATCCATGATATTAAAAAAATTTTAAAAAATTTTAAGAAATCTTTATATTATTATACTAGCTTTTATCCTTGTGCATGATGCATGGAAGCAATTTAATTAAAATAATATTTAATTTTATTTATTTATTTTATATATATTTTAAAAATAGTTAAATAATTAAAAATTATATTTTATACTTATGGAACAAATCTTGTGAAAATTCGATCCTAATTTTATAGAGCTTCTTTCAAAATCTATCATTTCTTATTATTTTTATTTTTAACTATTTTTAAACCATTTCATCTCTCATTTTCTTTCTTCTTCAATCCTCTCCTTTAAAAAAAGATATATTTTAAATATTTGCTTTTAGCTCTTTTTTAATTTAGGATAAAAATAAATTAAACGAATATCCAATTTGTTATCGTATTTAGATCTATCTGAATATGGATAGAAATTTGAGCAGAATATTCGTTAATATCTATATCCATATTTGTTGCAATCATTCGTTTGAATATATGAGTTTGTTTATAATCATATTCAATTTTATATACTATTTATAATTTTTTTAAATATATATAATTATATTATATTTTATTAATTTAATTTATTATTTATTTAATAATATTTTTATTATATAATTATAACATTTAATTATCCAATTTGCAGCTTATTCATATTAATACTTTCAGTATTTAATTTATATTTTTATTTATTTAGAATAATTATAGATACATATATTTTTGTAATCCATTGATATTTATATCGATATCTATATTTTATCTATATATATATTAAAATATAATAAAATATAGATATTAATATATTGATATCTCATTCATTTTTTATCCCATTCCAATCCCTATCAATCAATTAAAATATTTAAGTATAATTTAAAAAATATCTTTACTCATAAAGAGATAGCTATCCTTATTTTTATTCTCGAGATTGAAGAGTATGAGATAATATTATTTAAAATATTGAGGAATATAGTTGGTGAAATATGGATTACCAAACTGCAGGAAGTGAAATAATTGCTTTTGACGTGAGAATGGTCCAACCTAAGACCTCAAAGTCAACTTATAATGCCCTTCCAACCTCAGACTTTTGTACCACTAAAAATTTGAAATTTTCTTAATCATGTAGCTAACACTGCTCGTCTAATAAATATTTGATCTAAATTCTAACTAAATCTTCTATTCATATTGACCACCCAGTCTTCTCTTGAATACTCAAGACCGAGTAGATTAAGTCTTCAAATGGAGACTTCTCCATTAAAAAATCTTTATTTTAATATACACACATACTAATTTTACACCCGTACATTGCATTCGGAATCTAAGTCACATAATTTATCATTTATTAAAATTAATCATTAATTTTGATAATAATAAATAAATAATAATTTTAAAATACATATTGATAAACATTATATATCATCAATAATAAAAAAAAAATTAAATAATATTCAGTCATCGTCGATGATAAATTTATGAATTTGAAGCAGTAAATTCAAGGTAAAATAACATCCATCTAAATTCTTTGTGTCAATCCATACTTTAATTGCAAGAGTATAATAACATAATATTTTAATAATATAATTTAACTCCCATGAGTGGTCTTTAGTTCGGTCTTTTAATCACATAATGCTTTTCATTCTCTGTTTTCAACGAGTGCTTTTAAGATATTTTTAATGCTTGAAGAATAAAATATTTTTTACACACCTTCTCTCTATTTTCACGTGGTATATTCAAGATTTATTTTGATCCAGATGGCATTCATAGATGAGAATTTGTTGCTTACGTGGATAGCTTAAAATTGCTAATCCATTTTCTCTCAATGATATGTATATATTGGATTAGGTACTAGATTAGTTGGTTTAGGGTCTAATTTAGGTTCACGTTAGACCAGTGTAAATAGATTCAAGTTGGGCACTATTGCGGCCAATCCCCTCATCGTCCGATCGCCCGAGATACGTACCTGCAAGGAAAGTCCTCACTGACCGGAGATGTCTCCGACGGGGACCCTCCGACGGTCAAGTCAGAGAAGAGACTAGGCAATAGTGAAAAATCAGGGGTTCAGCGAGAGAGAGCTAGCTTGAGAGCTTAAGAGCTTTTCGAGAGCTTTTCGAGAGCTTGAGAAAGCTTACCAAAACTGTTGCCTTACCCCATTTTATAATAGAATGCGGTATGGTCCCGTCATTAATGGTGCAGACAACTGGAGAGTTATCAAATCGTCGGGGGCTATCAAATCGACGTGGATTGTCAGATCATCAGAATTAACCCATTCCTTGGCAGGACAATGCCCAGGGCGGTCGCACAGCATGTCCTTGACAGGGCAACAGTCCATAGCAGTTGTACGATGTTTGGATGGGCTGGCCGACTATATGTCGGTATTCGACTGCCGGAACGTCGGGTGATGACTCGAAAATATCGTAGGATGATCTGGTGCCTTGTAGAAGTCGGACGTCGGCTGCCACCCCCGACAGTAAGTCGGTGATATGGGTTCGGCCGTTCGGTCGGTTGGAAACAGCATTGGTCGGTTCGGCTGGTATGCCTTCGGTCGGATATCGTCGGCAGTCATTGTCAGAGTCATCTGTCCGTCCGGTGGGTAGAGTCGAGCGTCGGTCGGACTGTTTCGAAGATAAGTCGACATATAGGGGTCAGCCGGTATATCCCAACAGTTGCCCCCCCCCCCACTCCTGAATCCGATGCCGTGTTGGCCCTTGTGAACACGTGGACGATGGCCTCGGACGAAAGGAGTGGTCATGCCCCTTGCCGAGACATCTCCTAGTGTATAGGTCGTAGCTCCGACATACCTCGTTAAGATGTTCGATAGGATCCAGCGTAGTTGATCAAGGTAGTCAGTGGCGTGCGCCATGCTAAGGGCAAAGTAAGCCCCGATCGTAGGCCGGCATCCTGACTGTCGTACAGGTTGCATAGGATTCGATGGTCGAGAGTCGTCCCGATTGTAGGTCGAGCATCCGTTGCCTGGACCTTGGTCGGACGTGCACGTCGGGTCGGATGTCGGTCAATCCCCAAACGTAGCTTGTCGACACGATCATCCCGTAGAGTCTGATAGTCGAGTAGTGTCCGACGTTTTTGAATAGGATAATGATGACAAGTCGAATATCCGTTGTCCGGTCCTTGATCGGGCGTGCACGTCGGGACGTATGATAAATGGTGGCAAGCCGAATATCCTTCGATCGATCGTGACCAAGTCGGTATGTCGTGAGTGCGACCGCAGTCATCTTGGCATTTTGCCCTTCTTAGTCGAAGCTAAGTCGGCAAGTTAGCCAGTCGTGTTGATCGAGAGTCGACTGTGGAAGGAGCGCGGCTTCAACTTAGAGAGGTTTCATCGCCAGCGCTGCCCTTCCGTTAGTGTAGACAGAATGATCCTCGTGGGAGTCCAATGTGTCGTCGGCTATCGAGCCATTGGTTCGACGATCGAGCCGTCGGTTCGGCGATCGAGCCATCGGTTCGACGATCGAGCCATCGGTTCGACGATGATCGAGCCGTCGGTTCGACGATCGAGCCGTCGGTTCGGCGATCGAGCCGTCGGTTCGACGATCGAGCCGTAGGTTCGACGATCGGGCCGCGTTGGTCGAGGCCCTTTGCCTTCAAAGGCGGAGGCCGTCATAGATATTCCGCTCCTTCGATCTCCATCAGGATCTATGCACGAGGAGCGGAGAGAGGGATGTAGGAGTCGTACCTGCGATGCGTCGGTCTCGGACTCCGTCATTGGAGCGAGACCCGTCTATCAGTGGGGGGGACCTACTGGGTTCAGCAGGAGTCCGATTTTTCTTTCGCTTCTCCTTCTGGCCTGTGCCCTCGGTCAGGCGCCTGTCGGAAGCTCCTTCGTCCGCGCGCATGTATTTGTACGCACGCTCCAGCAATTTGGCATACATCCAGGGGAGGGTCTTGTCCAAGAAATATGTGAATCGGGATCCCCTTAGCCCCCTCTTCATGGCCGAGATAGCCATATCTTCGTTAAGGTCCCGAACCTCAAGTGTGGCCGCGTTGAATCGGGCCACAAAGTGTCGGAGTGTCTCATTTTCTCCCTGCTTGAGGGAGAAAAGACTGTCCGAGGTTCGTGGCAGTTTTCGGCTGGTGCTGAAATGGGCCACGAAAGAATGCTCGAGCTGTCCGAAGGAGTGGATACCTCTTGGACGGAGGTCGGAGTACCAGGCCCTGACAGCTTTACGGAGCGTGGCGGGGAAGCCGATGCAGAGGAGGGCATCGGTTGCCCCTTGAATTATCATGAGAGCCTTGTAGCTCTCCAGATGGTCAACTGGATTAGTGGAGCCATCGTAAGGTTCCACATGAGGCATCTTGAACCGACTAAGGATCAGTTCGTCGAGGATAAATCGGAAGAGAGATTGGGTGGTCTGATAGTCGATGTCGTTTGAAGACTTCTGACCATCCACCTGAAACTGGGTAAGCCGACGGTCGATTTCTTCGAACTTACGTTCGTAGTCGTCAAACCGTCAGTGTTGAAAAACCTCAGGGGTCGAACCTTCCGACGAATTTGAGAGTGAGACGAACGGTGTTCGCGGCTGCTTCTCCTTCTTCGCTCGCTCCAGCTGGGAAGGAGAGGGATGCCGAGACCGGTGGGTGTCGCGCCGTGGCCGCCTCCCTCCTTCTGGGTGGGAGTGCTGAGACGGCTGCTCTTGAGGAGGAGACGGGAGTTGACGCGGGCGTCGGCGGCTACTTCTGGACGGCATAGGGTGCGCTGTCGGTTGTTCCGCCAGCGGTTGCGGCAACTGAGTCGGTTGTTGTTGGAGGTTTTTAACCGCGTCCGTCAGAACAGTCATTTGTCGCACGATCGTCGCGATCTGTGCCTTCGTGGTCACCATCAGGTGCGAAGAGCTGGGTTCCGCTATGGAGGGTAAAGGAGGGGCCTCTTTCCGACGGAAAGAGTGCCTCGCCAATCCGGTAGCTCTCGATCGCTGAGTCCTGATTTTTGTCATCTCGAGAGATTTTTCAAGCTCTATGAAGCTCGCTGTCTTACCTCTATCGACCCCTTCCTGGCACGCCAAATCTGTTGCAGCCAATCCCCTTATCGTCCGGGACGCGCACCTGCAAGGAAAGTCCTCACTGACCGAAGATGCCTCCGGTGGGGACCCTCCGACGGTCAAGTCAGAGAGGAGACTAGGCAACAGTGAAAAATCAAGGGTTCAGCGAGAGAGAGCTAGCTTGAGAGCTTAAGAGCTTTTCGAGAGCTTGAAAAAGCTTACCAAAACTGTTGCCTTACCCCGTTTTATAGTAGAATGCGGTATGGTCCCGCCATTAATGGTGCAGATAACTGGAGAGTTGTCAAATCGCCGGAGGCTGTCAAATCGGCGTGAGTTGTCAGGTCATCAAAATTAACCCATGTCCTTGGCAGGACAATGCCCCAGGGCAGTCGTACAGCATGTCCTTGACAGGACAATAGCCCATAGCGATTGTACGGTGTTTGGACGGGCTGGCCAACTATATGTCGGTATTCGGCTGCCAGGACGTCGGGTGATGACTCAAAAATACCGTCGGATGATCTGGTGCCTTGTGGAAGTCGGACGTCGGCTGCCACCCCCGACAGTGAGTCGGTGATATGGGTTCAGCCGTTCGATCGGTTGGAAACAATATTGGTCGGTTCGGCTGGTATGCCTTCGGTCGGATATCGTCGGCAGTTATTGTCGGAGTCGTTTGTTTGCCCGGTGGGTAGAGTCGGACGTCGGTCGGACCGTTTCGAAGATAAATCAGCATAAAGAGTCAGCCGATATATCTCAACAGACAAACTCACAATATAAATGATTCTGCCCGATTTAACTTATTTATTAGTGTTCTGGCCTGTTCATTCTGGTTTCAAGCTACATCCATGGAGTTATGACCCAACTCGTTTAAAAATAGTGGAAACCATTTGTGACTCATTTAACCTGCTACGGCCCATTCACATCATATGAACTGAGTAATATGTTAAACAAGTTGCATGTGCCAAGTTGAGTTATCTATTTAATTAACAAATTAGGTTCTATTTTAAATTTTTGACCTGATTAATAAATAGATCCAGTTCAAGTTGAAAGGATAATGATTTGTGCCCAGAGAATTTACCTATTTTGGATTTGTGCTTGTTTAGACCATTATTTGTCAAGAAAACCATATAGAACAGTAGCTATAATTTATGAGGGTTTGTTTGAATATTCTTATAAAAAATATTCTATGAAAATTGGGTCTGTTGGCCCACGCACGCATGTTCTAAAATTTTGCAAAGTCCTAATCCAAGTCCTAGTTTGTGAGCCCATTGATCTGTAAGAAGGAAAAAAAGGATTCATAAATATCTTTATTTTTTTTTCCACATGATTCAGACTAGAAGAATGTTAGGTCAATATAGGTCATGCTCAAACGGACTTCTCAGTCCAACTCAAATCCTACTGGATTACCCAAATTAGCCTTGCATTTGATGTTGGAATTTTACCCTCACACTAATGTACGTAAAGGTTGTCTAGGTGCCATTGGAATTATACGAGACATCCTCAAAATTAGATGCGCCCATAACAAGAGCAGATAATTTTTTTGTTGCAACCAAGCCTTTTTTTTTTTTTTTCTCTCTTTGTGCAGGTGTGTCCTTACATTATATAACAAACTCGTTAAAACCAACATGCCCGCCTAAAAGTGCTATTTGATTAAAGGTTCCATCCATAGGGATCCGGCATAAGACTGTCATCAAATTTGTTGATTTGATCCGTTTTATTCTTCAATAACATTTGTCTCCCTTCTGCATCTATGAAATGATCGACTCATCTGCCATATTATTTAGTCGTGCCCAACAGCCTAGAAATCAGCTCAGTTCCGCTCCTTTGCAACCAAACCTTTGCGTGCGTGCGTGCGTGCATTCTCAATGCTATCAAGTGCCGCAAAAATTGTCAGTTCGTCAGGTGCTTCATTTAGTATTGCGATTGTTTTCGTTCTTTACTAACATATATCTGCATCAATGAAAATCACAGATGCACCTTCACTATCATCAAAGCCTCGATAGTACAAAAGTAGTTTTTTTTTTTTTTTTTTTTTCATGGGAGAAGTGTCTTAGTTACCCTAGATGTAATAACCCATGATGCACCCTAAAGACTATCTAAAAAATATTATTTAGATTTTTGACTTCACATCTATATGAATTTTTATATATTCTTCTCGTTTAAATCTTGACATCCTTATCAGACTAAAAATTTATATTTGTTCAAATTTAATCATAAATATAAATACTATGATTAACTCATGATCGGCCTCAATGAATCTATACTATAATATTTTCTAATACACAAAGATCATGAGCTGAATTTACTCTGATACCATCTAAAATACTAGTCAAAAGTGTTACTTAGATTTCTTGGCTTCACATAAGTATCTAAAATTTATTACATAACTGATATGGGAATAAATGCATACTCGCATAAGTCCTCGCACTAGAGTTTAATTACAAGCTATAATTTATTTAGATGCTACTAAAATTATAATCCTAACAAATTAGCGAGGACCTTTGTTTGGATGTCTGTAATTGGAAACCACATATACAATTATACCTATTTGATTTTTAAATGTGGAGACATAGTTATCCTATAATTGAGATGTACAATTAACCCAGAAATAATGAATTGTTCAATATTTTTAGTACGATATAATATTTATCATATTATTTTATTGTTATGATAGAAAATAAAAGTACTATTAGCTTATCATTGAATTGGTATAAGAATAATTAATATAGTAATATGAATATAAATTAATTAGACGTCATAAATACACTTTATTTATCATATGCGTTATAACAAAAAATTATTTTTACATTATTATTTGCAATTATAGTTATTATAATGTTATTATGGAATTGTAATAATGTTAAATATTTAATATATTGACTGATATAGTGATGATGTAACATGAAAATTATTATGTTATAATAACATTATTTTATTATAATATTATAAGGTACAATAAATATATTATAGAATAATACTAATATATTATAATATTACGATATAATATTTATAATATTACAATACAATATTAACATGATATAATTTTAAATACTATAATAATATGATAATAATAGTATAATAAAATATTCTATTATTACTGCTATTATAAACTAGTAATAATATAATATGATAATATGATTATAATATTGTAATCATAATAGCACAATATTTATTATAATTTAACTATTTATCCTGATGATATTATAATAACACAGCATTAATGTAGCAATAATATTATAGTATTATTAATTTAATTACAGTGATGTCATAGAGAGGGAGAAGGAGAATGATTGAAGTAGTCAGAGGATCACTTCCAAAGGATTTTCTCAATTACAAGATTCCTTGCAGTTGGAAATATAATTAATTTTGCTATAATTCCAATTACAAGTTTTGCTGCCTTTTTAATGGTCGAACTGCAATCTGCAGCTGCATTTGAAGGAATCCAAAAACATTTTTGGGGTGTCCATAATTCAATTGCAGCCAACTACAACAATAATATATCAATTGCAGGCAACAAAATAGCCCCATAGCCTTTGAAGAGAACGAAAGATGCTCAATAACGGATTGCTGGCAGTACCAATAAGCATGAGTGCTCAATCCAAACATTAATAGCATGCACGGTTTAATCTTGGATGCTACAGCAGCTATAACATGTAAATACACACCATAAGAAGCTTTGTTGAACAAATGATCTCGTTCATATCTAATATCAACATTACAAGGTGAGAGACTAATTCATTAAGTAAGTTATACGGCCAGATTTTTTTTTCCCTATTTGACCCTTCAAATTCATCTTTATAATTAATAAAATGTACCGACTGTGCCATATGAAAGCTTTGGAGGTGTATGCAAGATTTACCTTAAATTAGAATTTCAGGGTCTAACATGAGATACAGGCATTATATATCAAGATTATTGGAATTATTACTATATGTTAGTAAGTTCACTAGCCCACAACTCAGAAATCATCATGATTTTAAGTAGATGGATGTGCTTTTGTTCAAACCTATTCAGTAATGTTTAGGTGACATGTATGTGGAAAGTCAACAATGTAGTCACCAACCTTGAGATGCATGATCCCTGTGTTGGCACTGGAAAGTAATGTTGGTAGTCTACAAAGTTTACATGGACTAGCTGAAGCAAAATGCAGGATACTAAATCATAGGTAAGATGTTAAATGTGTGCCAAGTGCTCAGATAAACTTGCTATCTGTGTCGAGACCAAAAGGAAAAACTTGCTGTCTGGGAACAGCTAGTGGTGTTTTGCAGCATTAACAGCTGAAGGTTACTGGTAAATATCATATAGGAGAAAAAGTTTCAGCAGGCGTGTTCCTCATACATGTAACTAAATCTGAAAAGTATCAGAAATCGCTGTTCACAATGGCAGCAATGAAGGTACAGCTGATACCTACAAGGACTTCACAAGCCTGAAGCACGGTTTGCTCAAGTGAGTCTCAGATGGCAACCAAGAATGATCAGGCAATCGATCTCTTTATTGAACAGATTCATTTGCTGGGTCCTGCACAAAACAGACAAGGAATCTTAACTCGATTATCCTGACTACTACATTGACATTGAATTGGATCTTTTGATGGTTGGAAAATAAAATAGATAAATTGAAATGGCATATTAACCCTACAATCTATCGAAAACATTTCCAGAAAAGAAATTTGCCTGATAGTCGGCTTTCTTTCAGATAATATTTGCCTTAAACATCGATCAACCAAATTATTCCACTTAAAGGAAATTGTTTTCATAGGCATCTTTTATCAGGAGTGATGCGCAGCGGATTACGATAATCATAAAAAAAAAAAAAAAAAAAAAAAAAAAAAATTACACAAACACAGAACAAAGCACAAGAGATTTTACGTGATTTTCAGATTCTCTTGCTCCTACATCTACCGCCGCACAGAATAATATTTATCACTATGAAATGGGAAGTTTACGAGAGATGGATGCAAAACAACCTCAACAGGAAGAAGAAAAAACCCCTCCCAGAGATACACACCTGGTAGCACGCTAGGATTGCTCATACGAAGGACCCGAAGCCCCCTCACTCTCTTTCTTTCTTCCTCTCTTTTTTCTCTCTCGGAAAAACCGGTTGCTGTTCACCCACGCCCTCTGTGCACGCTCGCCGCTCTACCAGCTCTCAGTCGCTCACAGGTCGGGCTCAGATTGCATATATTGTTCTCTGTCTGTGACGTCCATTAAATAGAGTCTGGAATCGGCCAATTCGCATTAGAGAATCTGTTTGAAAGCTGGATTAAAACTCCTCCCTTGTCATCGGATCAACATCGCATGGGAGAAAACAGCGAGAAAAAACTCTTATAGCCCAAAACCGATCGGAAATGCTCCGCCACCATCTAATCTAATCTGAACCGGAAAGAAAGACAACTGTCCGATCGCAAAAAACATCAGGAAACGCATGTGAAACGCTCGTCGGTCCACCGTGGACCGAGAGAAACGATGGGGAAACGCCCTCCCGGTCCACGTCTCCTCCTGTACACTGGCGATCCACGATGGACCGCATGAAGGGCGATGGGCCGCGCCCCGCGCGCGTTGCCTCAGCCGACTGCACTTGGTGCCGGCCTGCAGTCCGTGGGCTGCTTCTTTTTTGTCCCCTCTTTTGGGCTCTTTGCTTCATGGGCTTCTTGGGTCTTGTTTGCATCCAGTTTGTGTGGATTAGGCTCCACCACCCAACATCTTTCAAGTGAAAATTTTCAGAAAAAGTAGATTAAGTTGATGCCAGTTTTTAGTACCATAATTTTCACAAGCAGGGGAGAATGAAGTTTACCACATCTAAGATCCCTATCAAAGAGGCAAAGGCAGGAGAATTTTGCACAAGGAAACTATTTTAGGACCAGAAATGACATGAAAAGGATGGCAAAAATGTAAAGTTGGTGAGAAAGGCTAAAGATCACTCCTTAAGAAAGATCTGTATAAAAAATGACATTCTTCAGATATAATTCATAAAATGGCAACTACCAACCAAGAATGCAACAGTGTCTCCTTACAAAGATCATCTCAAAAACTACTGGGAAAGATTTCTCATAATATAGTGTATGTTCCTAAAAATAAAAGTAGAAGTCTCATATTCAAAGAAAACAAAAGTAGAAGTCTCATATTCAAATCCATGCTCCTTGACGAAGTCAAAAGCCACTGACCATGCAATGTTCAGTGTAACATATCATATAAACTATTTCTAAAAATCAAGGATCTGGTGCTGGAAAGGAAATCCATGTTAGCATGCACAATCCCAGATCTCTTGCTAAACATAGCAACCTAACAAAGGAGCAAAAATGTCAGTTTTTAGAGACAATCATCCAAAAGAAGTGTCTGTAAATTTAGAAGATGCAAGACCAGGGAACAAAGGTGTAGTAAAAAAAAAAAGATTGAAGAAAGAAAAAAGAAGAAAGAAAGATATTTCTAACATGTTCCATCAGATTTAAGTGGGTGAGATGTAGACCCAAATAGTAAATAAGATTTTAGATGAGAGTACAACTGAAATGTGCTATTTCCTAATAACAATTTCAGCATTTTCATGTTCCATCAAGAACTTGCGTTTAACAAGAACCTTGCAGAGTGTATAAGGCCTGGTCAAAGTAGTCTTTTGCATGAAGGCCACATTGTAGATATAAGCATCATCAGCAAATTGAAGGGTCATAACATGTTGAGGGATATTATCTATATCAAAAGTTGAATATAATAGAGACTAAAAGAGAATTGGTTTCCTTTTAGATCCATGTCAAGCTAAAAAAAGGCCCTTTCAGCATCTTCCATGAGGATCATCTAATGGTGTTTTGGGGGTGTGGGAGAGAGGAGAGAGAGAGCAATGGTGATGAAATGTCATTCTATGTCTCTATGAACCCAAAGCATCTTTCTAGGTTATGGGAGAGAAGATCTGAGAGGTCAGGAAAGGAAAAGTAGCATGAGGATGACAACAGTGTGAATTGGGAAAATGAAAGCTATAACAGCAAATAACACAATGATTTTCTCTCCTTTTAAATCCTAAATACAGTAAAATGTGCAACAATGATTATGAACTTAATGCAGATTTATTTGGCCATAAATATATACAAGTTTCACATGGCCATTAAGCAATAAATAAATAAATTTAAGAAACAGATTTAACAAATTAATGCATCAATATGTTACCAATCAACAAGCTCTCTGTAATATATGTTTTTTTACTGTAGTTGAAGTTTTCATTCTCCTCATAATTTGACCAAAATTTGAACCCAAAAAAAAAAAAAACATTCCAAGCTTTTCTCTGTTAATAACAATAAGATTCTCACTGAAACTCAATGATCAGCACAGTGGCACAAGTCAGTCGTTCCTACGAAAGAGAGGTTGATAGGAGAACTCAAACTAATTAGAATGGACATCATCTTTTGCAGAAGTATGGGACTCACTTTTTATAAGGAGGATGTTGAATAATCAGCCAAATGCAACAGCCAATCTTGGAAGTAGGGCATGGCATCAGCTTCCGTATGAGAGAGAGCACCTAGAGGGGTGATTGTAATCTGGGAACATTACCAAGAATTTCACATTATTAATGGCTATTTTCAAATAAAACTATTAAAAAAATAATAAACAGAGGATGAACTAACATATCCTTCTTGAAGGGCTTTATGGTCTGTGTCCTCTGCTTCATCCTCTTCAATCTTTATCTTTGACGACTGTCCAAAATGCAACAAAGTAAAATAGATGTTCATTCAGATTTTCTGTTAGCAGGACAACACTTTCATGCTGATAGGTTTTGCTAAGCAAATAAGAAAACATAAGCATGTCTACCTGTGTGCATGCATGCATGGAACGAACATATATAAACATAGATGTATGTATTATACAGAAGGGGAAACAGGCTTAAGAGAAATAATGGATAAGTTTCATGTTAAGACATGATGCCAGGTGAGTTTCATAGTACAACACAACTTAAAAGAAACACCCATCCGATAAGAAGCAGGATCTGAGGATAATCCAGATATGCAAGACCATGTCCAGCGGTGATACAGAGAGAAGGCCAATGAATATACAACAACACGTCCAAAATTGCCATGCAATAGATGGCGTCGTCTAGTAAAAGATAAACTCAACTTTAGGTAAGTATGCTCTCCATCCATAACAAAGAAAATTTTATGTCTCACCTACCATACACAAGAACTCAAAATTGTCATTTGGTAACATGTCCATATCCATTTATTCACAACTTGTTGTGATGCCCATATCCATGTTATATGAAAACACTTCAAATTATAAATGCTAGTAGAAATTGAAATTTCTAGTTATGAAGAGTTAGTTGCTAAAAAAGGTTTCCACATTTAGGGCGCAACAGTTATAAGAAGCAGATCTAAAACTTCCAATGGAATTAGAAGAATTCCTTCAAATGGTAACTTGAAAAGAAAGTGATGGGAGGGGTCAACAGAGAACAGATAAAAATAAGAGCACTGGGCTTCAGGATCTCATGAAAAAGATGTGAGAGAGTAAAATGTGTGAGAGAGAGAGAGAGAACAAGAAGGATTTATCATGGATTACATTCACAACCATCTGGTTCACAGCATTTTGAGATAACACAAATTTGTTTTGGTATATTACAATGGTAGACTGTTTCAAATTGCATCCATGCTATTCAGTGAGACTTGGCTTGTTGATCAACTTCTTTTTTGCTGAAATCTCCTTAAGTTGTAACTTGATTTTGATTTGTTTAAGGTTGATTAGCACTGTCATATATTGCTGACATTTGTCAGTTCAGATTACCAGTAAATTGACTACATGCTTTCCAGGTTTATTTTCATCTGCATGCAACTCTAATAGTAGAAAATCACTAATAACCCCTCATGTTACAAGTTTGAATTTTGGGAATTTACCATCCAAGAAACCTCTATGTGCACTATATCATATATTCAAAGAAAACTATTGTGTTCTAGGCAAACTAAAATTCATTGGAAAATTTAATTACCAGATTAGCCAGTTTGTAGAAAAAGATCAATGAATGAAATAATTTTTCACCATAGTTCCTGTTTTACAAAATTCTGTTTTCTTACACAGGTCATCTGAGGACAAGTTAGAATACATGTGCTTCAAGCTCACTACACAAATATCATGTAAAACTTAAACTGGATCAGAATTATTCTGCAAAACAACAAGAATTCTACAAGTTTTGAGAAGTAACCAGAGATCTGCAAATTGATTGCTGCAAGCTTGACAAATTGGATTCTTATTTGATACTGCCAGCTACAGTTGATGCTTTTATTTAACATGGAGGGATGTTAGGCCTTGAAAAAAGGTAGTGAGCTTTGTTGACAATTTCTCAATTTATCTTGCCAACAGGTGGTCTGGAACAGTTGCAGATGTGACATAAAGACAATTTTTCATTCACTTTAGACACTGACAAATAACCGGGATATATATGTTAAAATTATCAGTTCAATAAGGTACAGTTGTTGAAAGAAAATAAATGAAAACAGCAATCAATCCAAAGGTAAAATCTAGTTATAAAGATTTTAAGCAAACTACAACAAGTGGATGATCATTCTATTGCCAGAATTAACAAAGAGTAGATAGGTACTCATCATACCTTTCATATGCATAATGAAAAGTTTTGCAAATTTAACATATTACTTCAAAAGAAAGCAAATTTACCACTCTCTTAAACAAAAGATGACTTTCTACTGGAACTGATGCATTCATTTCAGAGCCTGGTGTCATGTCAACATCAATATGTGCCGTTTGATAGCTTTCCATGCTTGGTGCATTTATATTTGTCTGCTCCCACCCAATCCTGATCATGTACTTCCCCTGTTTTGTGATCTTAAATCCCTAATGGCAGGCAAGAAAAGAGACGGGAATAAGATGTTTACATCATTTCTCGAAAGTAATCATCAAATGTTCATCCTTACCAAATCAATATAAGTCGCAATAAAAAAATAAACAATTATATTAAATTGATCGTTCAATAACCTGTTGCAGAAATATCAAAGTTGCATAATTCAAATGATATATGTAGAACTACAGGTAGAGTGAGTCCTATACTCCATGTTGTGGCTTTAAAGTTAAATAGATAAATAGCCATGTCAGAGGAACACCTTTATTTTCCTTGGATTGATTTCAAAAATGATTCTGGGTAGATACATGAAGGTAGTTTGTGTAAAATCAGAAAGATACAAAGGTGCCACCAGAGGGTTCTGTAATTGATTCATGTTGAGACAAATAAAAGGAAAATTAAGGAAGAAAACAAGCTGACTATATATATTCTGAACAATGTTTTAAAAAAATAAAAAGAAAGAAAAATCTCTGCAGTCCTTTTTTGGTCAGCAGAAAACTTAGACATGGATCACGTCAGATATCAAGATGCGGTTCAGGTCAAACATTGCTAAGCTATGAAGAGGGGAACATGAATTCCTGACATATAGAGATTATTAAAATTCAAATAGACTAAGCATGCTAAGCCCTTAAGGGTTTGGTTGCAGAATTTACCTTGTGATGTGCAACATCTGTTGGCACATCTATATTCAAAAAAGAACCTTCAGGGTATGTCTTATTTTTGAGCTCGGTCAACACAGAATTTATGACAGGCAGGCAAACCTCTGCAGCAAGTTTGAGGTCATTGACAGTGCTCTTACCTCCCATCCTGAAAATTTATTGTCCCAGAGATGCAAGAAGAAACACAAAGCTAATTAGTAACTACCCTATCTCTTGCTCACAGTAATGAATACAAGCTAAGTCAGGGGATCTGCAGAGTAATAAAGCCATAACTAGATGAAGTTTAAAAAGATTCATGACCAATTCAACCTAGTCAATCACAACTCACGAGTACAGCTATCTTCTATACATGATCTATTCAGAATCAGATTTATGGAGACTTCTTTGCAATCTGCTGGGGTCCACATCCTGTGTGAAAAGCAAGCCATTCCAAAACTATGCAACAGGAGCTTCTAAGTGACACATAGCACAACAAAAGAAAGTATCCTGAACAATTTCATAATTTCATCATCATCCAAGACTTTCACCATAAACATGGGTTGGCAGCAAAGACAACTCAAAGTAGAGAAGGCTCTGCCGGAGGAATAAGGAGATGTTACGATCAATTATCAACCGAATGTCAACCCTCTAAAATAGGTACTGAAATCTGGGCAAACAAAAGTTTAGGCAAGAGAGGGGCCTATCATAAATCCTATGCAACCAGGGGATCTCCCTTACATTAAGCTCAAGCAAGAGGGGAGGATCTTGTATGATTCCCTTAGAAAAATGAAGTCTTTTGATGATGACTTCTAATATAAGGAGCTGAGTTCATCTCAAATGCACAAATAAGCCAAAGAGCGAAATAAAATGCAGTACCATTAATCAATTTCACAAATTAAAAGTAGAATGTCTTAAGAAAGTGCATTTCGCTATAGGTAAGCAGCGTACCCTGATTCATTCTGATAACCTCAAATAGGAATATCCTTCTCAACCATAAGTACCAATCTAGTATAGGAAACTACAAAATTTTTTGTGTGAAAGTGATGCAACAACTCCTGAATAAAAAGCTTTTAATTTTAGAACAGCCAAATTATGTGGATCTTGTCATCCAATTCTACGCAAATGTAAAATCAAAGCATCACCCTAACCCTTTTCCTCTAGAGTTTCATGGGACAATCTAAACAGTACCGCCAATGCATCCACAATTTTCATTCATGAGTTCTAAAAAAGTGAAGTTTTTATTTCCAAATAAGTGACAGAAGGATAACATATAAGGCGAAGTTTCTTCCATGGTTGTATACTTGTATATCAAATAAGTAGCAGCAGTCTGATGTTAACACCCTGGTGACATGTAGATATCCAGGAAATAAATATCCGAAGACTGACTATAAACTAGTCAACTAGTAACAGTGATTAGCATTTGATATGGTACTATCCATTCACATAACACCAAAGGAAAATCACGCTACCAAAGAGGTCATGGTTCCAGTTCCTTGGACAAAACAATTATACACCAACAGCTAGTGACAAAAAGTACATGAATAGTTTCCAGTCATATGAAAATGACTTGATATATTGTATAAGCTGCATTTGATAATATAATTCTGCTCAAAGCATTGAATTTTGCAAGCAAATAAAATTGAAGATGATGCTGATAAACTCATATCAAGATATATCAAACAAATGCAATATCTTAACAGAATTCTTCTTCTTTAAATATGAAACTACAAGAAAAGTTATGGAGATTTCGACAAAGGCAGAAACATCTAAGACTTACCAATTAAGCGACATAGCTAAAGCAGGAATACCATATAAGAATGCCTCCCGGGCACCAGCTACTGTCCCAGAGTAAATTCTACAGTGATAAATGAGAAATGCTCATGAAAGTGCCAAAAATATTTTAAATATGCAGTTTCAATTTACATAACTAACTTTTGACTAGCAACCAACAATGAAACATTCAACAAGAATTTCTAATCAAGCTGAAAGATAAATGGATAAATATGTCAGTATCAATGATGCAATACCATATTATCAAATATCAGAAAAATGGGAACTTCGAATTTGGTGAGTGACGTGAGTCTATGGATTTATTGTAAAAGAACAACTTTAGACAATGAGGACTAAACAAAGAGGTTTCAGTCTGGCCTTTCCAAGCAAATCCAGAATTATTTTGCAATTTATATTCGCATATCTCACATTGATAAAGTGTATATCTTTATTATTTGCCAGAGAGTATGATGCATAATTTATTTATAATATTGGTGCAAATACAGGGGGGAGACAACAGGCATGCACTCTTAGAGACAGTGATCCCTTTATCCTACAGATGTAAAAATATTCGAGCATGGAAGACAGATGCTAAAAGGAAGAAAAATTATAAGAACATAAAATAAATGTTAAAATCAAATCAACACAGAGAAAAGCAAGGATCAAGCATCATGAAGATCAAAAATCCATTCATCACCCTGAACTGCCCAGCTCCTGATTTGGGAGTTCAGGTTTTGCATCAGCGAATCGTATTTCTGTCACCAAAAGTCTTTTTGTTTCATTCCAATCATGTAACCTAGCAAATGCCATCCATGGTAGCTCATCTGTCATGGTCATTACTAACCTCCTTCAACAATCAAACAAACATCAGAAGCTCTTACTGGTGAGAACCAGGGACCAAGGTAGAATATGGCTATCATTGAGCCGGAGAGACTAGGAAAAAGGATGGCAAGCTAGGAAAAAAATCATGCTTCTCATCTTTTATATCAAAACATCAACTACTAGGCAAGACCACCCTTCATTTTACAAGCAAGCCCAAGTCAAACGTGGTCATAGTAGACCATCAACAAGAAAGTAAAAATCCTGATTTGAATGGAGAGATTCCAATTTTTCATCAGAGATCTGCTACCATGTAAACTAGCATACTTAGAAGATAAAAGTTGTATATCATAGATTTGAAGGAGGTTCATCATCTCCATCAAACCCTTCAAGTCTTATGTTCCTTCCCATGCCACAAACAAGGAAGCAAGTATCACTTCTTATGTTCATGTTTGCCAAGAATGATGGTACCACATGGTACTACACCATGCCACTGTTTTACATGAATGGATAGGAAAGAGATATACGATCAAAGAAAAATAAACCACTTGCAATTTTTTTTTCAAGAAAAAAAACTATCTTCTATTGCTTTCTAGAAAGAAATCAAGCAATTCAGATATTAGCCACTTTTAGTTAAAACAAGGTCAGCCCAGTGCATGAGGCTTCTGCCATTATAGAGACTGGGGTTCTAAGGAGGGTCAGATGTACACAACCTTATCCTTAATATGTAGAGAGGCTATTTTTGTGTTTCAAACCTATGACCTTTAGATCATAACAAAGGAACCTTAACATCGCACCAAGGCTCAACCTTTAGCAAGGATTGCTATGCCAATATCGGGATCTGTACTGGTTGCCTGATGGCACGGTCTAGCATGGTACCATGCCATTCTGTATCAAACTCATACCTACACAGTAGAGCCAAGGGAGGGCGAGGAGAGGGGGAAGAGAGGTCAGGAAAAGAGAGAAAGGGAGGGAGAGAGAGGGGAAGGGAGGAAAGAAGGGAGAGGAAGGGATAGCTATAGGTCAGGTATGGGTCGAGTCGGCCAATATCCATACCGTCCTGCAATTAAAAACCCCATACTCATACCCGCCTTAGATCAGGTTAGGTCAAGTCAAGTAGTGGTGTGGGCTGGGTCGAGTCAAATAGATAAGATGGATTAGATCAAGTCGGGTTAGGTCGAGTAAGGAACTCATCATGCAGATATTATAAAATGATTATAAGTTTATAACTTTGAAAAAGCATATTTATATTAAAGTTATATTAGGTCGGATTCGAAGCGAGGCATACCATTATATATACTTGACCCAAACCCACTTTGAATATTTTATTTAGAACCCATACCCACTTTGGATTTTAATCGGATTGGATAAAATCTGTCCCATTTAAGTTAGGTCGGGTATTCAATGAGTCAGCTACAATTGCCATCCCTATGGAGAGGGAGGGATTGGTCGAAAAAGAGCTGAGAAGAGAGGGAGAGGGGGGAGTGAGGAGAGGGAGGGTGAGGAAAAGGGAGGGGAATGGCCGGAGGAGGTCTGCAAAGGGCTGAGGAGGGGCACAGAGCCAGCAATTCCCCTGTTTCATTCAAAATAGAGGTCTGGGCAAGGGGGGCATTTTTATTTTGAAAATTTAAGTAAAGCTGGCAAGCATCCTCCGCATCACCTCCAGCCATCCCCCTCCCTCCCTCTTTTCCTCTCTCCCCTTCTCCCTCTCCCTCGCCCTCACCATTTCTCGGATCAAGGGGTGGAGCTATGCTGGTCTACTACCAATATGACTCGATACGCCCAAATAGGTGATTCAGGGTGGTACAATGAACCTTGCCCTCTGGCAACTTCTAGTTATCTTCTTGGAAAAATAGACTTGTTTGAGCCCATATTTGCCAAAGACGCATCATATTTTTAGCCGAATACTTAATACTAGTAATGCTCCTTAACATGTAGAAGACTTTTACACAACTAGCATTGAAAATAGTTCAAGCAATCAGTTCTATAGTATTGTTTCCTAGTTTAGAATAGTCAATAACAAAGTATCTTCCTAGAAATTGATTGGTCTCTTGGCTTCCTGACTCAAAATGTAGCTTCAGGTGAAACTACTCCACTTTCATCAAGAGAATATAGTTCCAAAGAAACATTGTTCAGCTACTGATGCAAGTAATTAAGAACCACATATTGAACCAGTATCATTCTTAATAACATCTAATACAACATATGTTAAAGCTCACCTTTCTTTCATAAATCATTTTATATCTGATTCAAAATAAAATTGCTTTTCAATTACAACATGAACAATGCCCAAAAGACCATAATCATCTGAAATAAAGCAGAACTACCAACAATACTTATCCAATGGCTTGGATAAATAGGCTCAGAAATTAAAATCTGATCCTTGTGGTCCATAGCAGTCATCCAAATATTTATGTAGCAACAATGGCATTACAATTAGCTATTGTATAGTTAAAACACTGGAATGGTTGCCTGTTCCCTTATGCCACATCTGCCCTAAAGCATTAGCCTGCAGCTAGATATGCATTTTATCAGTTTTTAATAAGAAAATGCATGGTTTTGAAAAGATTATGAAATCCAAATATGATCAACTAGTAAGTATAGGAACAACATCCGCTCAATTTGTCCAACAAGATCCCTCTTCCTCATACAACAAATGTATCAGAATGATGTAGCTTTAAGTTCATGTCAAAAAGAGTAGCAAAATTAAAGAAAGCATGAATGACTTATTACTAACATATGATATCCGCAATTGCAACCAATGTTGATGCCACTGATTACCTGCATCATGTAGCAGTAAATTAATGATTTGTCAAGACATTTAAACATTCCAATGCAAATTGTTTGGAGAGATGCATTCTAAAACATAATTCATATTAGCTAAGAATAAGCAAGTGGTAAGACTAACTGAAAATGTCGAGAAAATTCTATGAGGATAATCATATCAGAATATGTTGTAATCTAAAGTTTTTCAGGCAACTCAAGGATGATAGTATAAATTTCTCATAAGCATGCCTATATATCAGTCTAGAGCTTACCAAATCAGGAATTACACCATCAAAGAGTTTTCCAGAAATACCCAAAGAAGCACAATCTGCAGGAGTTCCTGAAAATTACAAAAAAAAAAAAAAGGGTCTAATGATGAAGTTCTTTTTGATATGTTTTACTTAGACTGCAGAATCTGGTCAGTGCCAGGTAGATTGGTTGAAAAAAAAAAAGGTGCATGGTCAATGGTTGGAAGCATGCTAAAATGGGCAAATAAGAACATATTTCCTGATCTCTAATTAAAAACAAAAGGGTGATGGTATGACTGAAAGCAGGTAAATTCTACAAATAAAATGATAAAACCTATGAAAACAGAAAAGGACCAAACCAATTATTGAAGACAGGTAGCATTATTAGCATTTCTAACCTAAGAATGATTTAGTCTGCTTCCAGCTGAGAGTCTCAGCAAGCTGAGCTAGCACAAATGCCTCAAAGCATGGTTCAGCAAAAGCATATCCATGCTCAAACCAAGTCTTGGACCAAGCTGATTAGTCTGAGTGAACCTAGGGTGTGCATGGCAGTTCAAGCTACACTATACCCAGTGAGTTAAATATGGTAACAAAACTATCTGTTTGACTTTCTTCATAACTACAGGTATATCATGTAAATGTCTTAGACTTTTATGCTCTCCGCTTGTTGATGATATGAAACCATGGGTCAACAATGTTGTAAACACCTTAGTTCAATGCTCATATTAGGAGTGATCAGGAACTAATACAAAATTACAAATTCCTCATATCGACATTCAAGTAAATGACCACAATGCTTTTTGATATACCAGGTTACAAAATTATGTACAGGACAGGTAAATAGAAAGTAGTTCGACTTCTGCAATATATTAAAGATACCCTGGCAACCATTTCTAGATATCTGAAACGACTAGATCGGTGTTACTGTGTTGTGTCTCCATACTTAAGAACAACGGTGGTAGTACTTCTATCTTCTATACCAATAAAACTCATGTTTGTGCATATATTATACTACTGAACTGCATTTGCTTCAGCATTTCACAAGTTGCCTCAAATATATAAGAACAAAGATCAGATGTCTAAAATGGACAGATTACTTACAGTTACAGCTGATATGTGGATCATATAGAGTCCATCTCATCTAGAATAAGTCATTGCAATAGCTTGTTGGCTGAAATGGATAAATATATTCTGATACATCCCATTTTCTTATAACACTTTTCGAAAGGACCAGGAGACCATTTCCTTTCTCCTATCTTGAAAAAAAATGATTATATTTACATGAATTTTGAGCCCACCTTACATCATTTGGAGGTATTATGGGTTCGATTATTTTTAAGTTTCCAGGTTTGAAGCTCCTAGCATTTCTCATATTATACCTGGTTGAACCTTAGCCAGAATGTACAAGGATACTGAAATCATCGAAGCGGCAGTTAAAATGTCCCAACTATTTATTGAGAGGCTATCCTAGGGTGGTTTCTAATCATGTTTCCCTCTTTGTTTCTGATGCACAGAGCGCTTTCAGGTCCTCCAATTAAGGATGACAAAATGAAGTAATGTTACAGAGATCTTATTAACAGTGATATCACGAGGTTTGATCTTGGCAGCTGATTCTAAATTTGTACTAAGTTTACACATCGATTGCCAACTATCTAGCGATCAATAATTCACTAGCCTGAAAAAGTCCTTAATTTTCTGCCGAGGGCATGCTTGGTATTGCTCTAAAAAAAGTGTTTTTATGACTTAAACTAAAAAGCAGTTTCTGAAAAAAAAAGGTCTCTGACAACATTACTAAAAAAGAATTTCTACAAAGAAAAAAAAAAAAAACACTTCTAGGAGAAGCTGGAAAATCTAGCTTTTGGCTTCTTTTCTTTTTATAAAGCAAAAGCAACACCAAACATGCACTAAAAGATTCAAAATAAAACATAAGGACATCCATGCCACCTCCATTCCCATTTGGTTGACAAAGGATGATCTGCTCCATGAGAGACAGTTGAGTCATTAATATACAGTAACCAACCATTCTATTCAAGCATTACAAAACAACTCATAAGCCGAAATGACCATAGAGAACTTCCTATGCAAGATTGCTTTAAGCTATGCGCAACTTCTCCAATGAAATATTTGACTGGAAAACCACTCAGATGCAACGCAAAAAGATCCACATGAAACAAAAATAAATTAACAGAATGACAAACCTGAAACTGCAAAGGCTGTAGCACCTTCAATTTCAACACGTTTGGCACTGAGAGCATGACGCCACGTGATGCTATGGCTAACACCTGACTGGTCCCTGTAAATTATTTACAAAGTAAAAATCATGCTACTAAAATTACCACGTCAGTCAAAAAAAAAGTGCCTTTTTGAATTGCTAAAAATAAAGAAGAAAATCATTGTTAAGTATCGTAAGTAGATGAGTGATATAAGATTCAGGAACTTGATCAATCTAATTCACATCTCCTACAGATACAGCACCAACGCCGTCATAATGAAGATGAGTACGAGCGTTTGTGAAGACCATGAGATCATTGTGAAAGGTTGACGGTCTCCAATCACAAAATTGTGCAAGCCAGTCCTTGCAGCGAGACAATATGTTACTACAAGCATTTCTGTTGGCATTAGCAACAGGCATCACTACCACAGACATCGAATCGAATTTATATACTTTAAAAAGAAAAAAGAAAAACTCAAATGGATACAAACGCAGGGAAACAACCATTCCTTCCTTAATACGTCCGACAAAAAAAATCCAACAAAGATCGCATGCCAAAGAGGTGACATAAAAAATTCCAAGTTGCGTGTAAAAGAAATGGAAAGAACGGAAAGATACGAAGACACTCACGAAGCGGGGGCGCAAACAAGAACACGGTAGCAATCGGTGGCGACGAGGACGTCGACGAGGAAGCGCAGCCCGGGGGCATCGATCCCGTCATCGTTGGTGATCAGCACGATCGGTTTCGAGATCGCGGCCGCCCTGCCGTCCATATTTCCTCGGACCAGGAGATAGATATCGGGACGGAATAGGAACCAGAGCGGGGAGAACCTTGGGGTTTCTGAGGCTAATGACGAGGGTTCTGCTCGGAATGAGAATAAATAGGACGAGCGAATACGACGGATTTTGATGTAATGGGTCCCTCCGCCGTATTCGCGCGGAGAGAACGTGAGGAGGAGGATAACGGGAGGAGGATAACGCCAAAAGGGGTTTGGAACCGGGACAGGGAATACTACCAAATACCAATGGGATAAAATAATATCTCCGCCCGTCCCAGCTTGGCGTCAAACGTAAGCGAGGGAACGCCGACGTGGCAATGCAGTGGTCAGGGTAACAAATTGTCTAGTGCCACGTGGCAGCAACGGTCGACGACTCAGCGTAAGCGTTGCCCTGTGACATTTACTCCCGGTCGACGCGTTGACTCGCAAGGTTAAGGAAAGAAAAAGACAACGTTATAACACGATGAGCCCATGTACTTTTAATCTCTGTCCAGTGTCGCTCATTGTCGTCCACCGTCCACTTGATCGAACACTAAAACGATACATGTGGTAGTGATCATGATATTTGATGACCCAGTTGACAGGAACGTCGATTGCGTCTTTTATTGTAATGGTCCTGGAGTTGTCATGATTCTTATTTTTCCAATTTTTTTCCTGTTTCTCGTCTCCTGGGTGAGCTTCTATTTATTGTCATTTTACTAAGTTGCTGCTATTTTTTAATTCCATAGATCACTGCTGTAGAAAAGTGAAAGTCGCATTAGATTTTTGGTGACAAAAGATTTAAATGATAACTAAAAATTAGAGATGCAATCGAACTAAACCGAATCAAATAGTTAGAGACTCAAAATTTGATTCGATTTTAAATATTTTAGATTAAAATTTGATTCAAAATTGATCGATCTTAATATTCTAAGCTTGAAATAAATTTGATGAAAAAAAAATATTCAAAATAGAGTTGAATATCAATCAAACTATATTTAAATCTGAATTCAAATCTTAATCTACTTTTATATATATATATATATATATAAATATATTATAAATAAAAATAATATTATTAAAATATATATAAATTCAAATAAATTTATAAATTTTCGAATCAAATATTTTATTATTCAAATTTAAATTAAAAAAATATTTATACTGACGAGTCAAGTAAAATTAAATTCAAGTCAAATTTGAATAACTCATGGACAATACAAGTGGGAAGCAATTCTCTAGCAAAGTAATTAGCAACAGCACCGGTAATTTTTTTTTTTAAATATAAAAAAAATTAGAAAACATTGAGAGTACTCCCATCTGATCCAGATATTTTGTGATTATTGGCTTCTAGCACCACAACTTTTCGTATTTCCACACTAATTCCACCCTACTTTTGACAGACTTGTCATGTCCAGTTTGAAAGGACCTTCATCATACGGCAGTATCGGTAGGCCTTTGTCCTTTTAATTTGTCTTTTTTCCCGCCGAATTATCTCTTACATTGGACATCTTGATGTCGTTCTCTCTCCTGTTCTTCGCAAACAAATCTCTACCATACATGTAAGACAAAAAATTCTTTGCGTGAGTCAACGTATGCAAACCTACCGATTTCATCTTTTTCCGCCTTGGCTGCAACTGGCAATTTGTCAGTTAGGTGTCAAATCAGAGGAAAAAAAAGAAAGAAAAAGAAAAAGAAAAGAAAAAAAAAAGCTAATTAAGTGTATCATGAAGATCTTTTTGATATTTGAAGGGATATTAAAAATTTTTTTATTGGATAAATTATTACAAATAATTTTTTTTATTAAAAAAATTTATTCAAATTTATCAAAAAAAATAATACAAACAAAAAAATATACGTAAAAAAAAATTTCAACATGTTGTCAATATTTGAAATTCAAATTCCTCCTACGTCCATTTAAAATTTGAAGCCTCCATCCTGCAATCGTTGGAGGTGGAATATGATTGATTGAAACCATCATCGAAAAGGGATAGATAAGGAACATTCATTCAGGCTCCACTTAGGACATCCGGCTGAGCTTCATTTAGATGGCCGTCAATATTGAATCGAAAAGGAACAGACAAGGAATATCTGATCAAGTTTTATTTAGCTGACCGTCAATATTGACCCAACCAACAATAAATTTATTATGATCTAGATGGCATGGAGAGAAAGAAATAAAGATAAGAGGCCCACCGGCTGTCCAACACTTAAAATTTTGTTCCAAACTATCTTAAAAATTTTTCTCTGAAAAAATGCTTTATTGCATGCTCATCAATCTCTCGTTCTATCACGAAGAAAGGAACCCTCTCCATCTCTCAAAGTTAAACCTTGGTTGTCAGCCTACAAGGCTCTTCAACCTATATTCTGAACGAGTAATTCAACATATTTGTTCATAGCAATTTGCTCTGCTGTTGAGAGAACAAGCTATTATATGTTGTCTCAAACTTGTATATTTTATAAGGCAATGATATAACAGCACATCCACCATTCATATCCATAGACAACAAACAGTAGGCAGGAGGAAAAATCCAATAGACCTGAACCACCAACTCATTTTTTGGCACAAAATAGTCTGTGAGACACATGAAAGGATTATCAAGCCCACAACCGATGTTTTGGCTGTTCTATATTAACTAATCATCCTATTTGACAGCAAATCCTGTAACTTATAACAATCCTCTCTCAGTATGTGGCAAAAAATATTGTTCATATGCACGTAAAAAGAGCCCCATAGCATTATTTTTTTGACATATTCTGGAAATAAAATTTATCTTAACAATGGATTCAACAACGATGTTACATTGTTACAACGGTCATCAAAACCATTAATTAATTATTACAATATTCATAACGGCTATTATTTCTCCCAAAAGTGAGATTTGAAATTTCTTAAGTTTTAGGGATCATTATAGCAACATTATCATAAAAATAGTCGATAATAATAAAAAATAATGATGTTATTTTTCAAAGCATATCTATTTAATAAAAATTAATACTTTTTTGCCATATAATATATTTTAGATGAAAACTTGGTAAAAAATTGATTTTTGAAAAATTGATGTTGAAATTATTTAAAGAAAAGTACAAATCAAAATAATAGCTATCATTTGTATTTCAACTGATTGTTATAATACTAAATAATCCATTATAAAAATCATTGTGTTCCCCCCATTATTCTAAGTGGAGAGGTCTCAGAACCGGTCTAACAACTATTATTTTTTTTTGATATAAAAGGTCTAACAACTATTATAATATTATAGTGGCCGTTTTTTTGACTTGTTCTCTCGTCTTCCAGTTTTGTTTGGAAATATGGATATCCCTTCTAACATCATAGCTTTTGAAATGTCTATACTAACTCCAATTTTTTGACGAGCCGTCATATTTGATTGGGATAATGTTGATTGTTGTGCCAATACCATTATGCCTTCCTCCTAGTTTCCGCTTTCCTTTCAAAATATCTTCTTAGATGGTGAATCTTGTAGTCTATGGAGAACACAGAATTCTTCGGTGTGCAACATGTGTCATGTTTACCACCCAGCCTTCTCTTCCTGTGGTCTATCCATTCTTCTTGTATGGTTGGGTGCATATCAGTATTGGGAGTGTTGTTGATCAAACCAATTGGAAGAACATGGAATTGCGATGCTTCTTTATTGTTCTAAAATGTGTACCATGGAAACAATTTCTATACATAAACCAATGTATGTTGAAATCTATTATTTATGTCTGACTTGAGAACCAAAGATGAGGCAGGTGCGATCACAAGAGATCGATCAGTTGAGACAAAATATAACGGTCAGCTTTTCAAACCAGAACTACCGCCAATAACTACAACGAGGCAATAAGAAGAAGGAAATAGTCTGAAGCAACATAGTTTTTTATTCCTACTTGTCTTCTTATAATTTGAAACAATATCTAAATTGAGCCAAAGTCATGCCCTTTCACAAACGTCATTAAGCTATTAAAATATAAAGTTATTCTCCAGACTACGCTTCCTAAAACCTAGGAATCTGAGCTTTACACTCCGGAACAATCATTATTTGTATGATAATTATCCGAGTCTAAGGAAAAAGGGTATGGTTATATAAAACAATCATATTTAAGTGCAAGGGGAATCATCTTCGTAGCAATATATACTATTCATTGGCGTCCAAGTCGAGAGATATCTGGTCCATGAGCTGTCCCTTCCCAATAAACCCATGATTTGTTAATAAGGATTTATTATGTTTAAAATGTCAACAACTTTGTACAATGATTTGTGTGTCGTAGAGATTCTCATAAAAACAGGAAAACATATCGTCCTCTATTGATTTTGCTGTTGGATGCCAGTGGGTGCAAGTCAAAAACTCTCTTCAGCTAATCCAAGATAATTTTGATGTCATGTTTTAAATATTACAGAGCTTTGAAGGGATGTAAATGACTGTTCATTCTTCTTCTGTATTAAATATTGATTTTGTTGCCAAAATAAAAAACTTGCATATAAAAAATTCAGATATTTTTAAATATAAAGATAGTAGGAAATCTCCCATCTTTAGATCATATAATGATACTTGGGACTGAGATTTTTTTTGACTTTATCTCAACATAAATCTAAACAAAATTTTCACTAAAAATATTTTTGTGTGCATATTAATCTTAGTTATTGATAATTATGACGGTTATGGTGATTGCTATTTTTTTGAGCCCACATCCAAGCAAATATCATATTCTTTGACTAATATAAAAGCAACCACCAATCTTTTAAAGTTGAATTTCTTCAAAGATGTCGGGGATGTCTGGCCAGGACACCATCACTATAGGATCTTTTCGATACCACTCGATACAGCAGAAAAAAAGAAGAAATAAAAATAGAAACACAATCAAATATGTGGATCAGCCAAAAAGCTCTCCTCTATGGAGCATGCAAGTTTCACTATGAAAAAAAAAATTATAAGAAGAGATCACACCTTCAGCCCTCGTACATCCAATCTCTCTCACACAAGATGTTCTTCCCCACAAAAACTCTCTCTCTCAAGGAGACTCTTTGAACCCCTGAAATGACTGCTGTCCATTGTCTGATAGTCTGTCTAAAGCCTCTTGATCCTGCTCTCTGTCGGCGCCTTTTCAAGGTATATGCCGCTTGCTGTCTGACTCCCTGTCTCTTGGCTGCTGTACACAGGTCTCCATTGAACTCACTATAGGCCATCGATGCTCTCTGTTTCGCCACAGGCCTCTTAAAGGCCAACATCCATGTTCAATTTTGAGTCCAAGGCGTAACAGGACTGCTGGTAGCACCCCAGAACCTCCTGAACTGCCAGATCACACCTCCAAGCCCTTAATCATCGTCCGATCGCGCGTATGGTTATCCGATCCATGAAAATCTCCAAACACCGCGAGAAACACCCTCCGAAATGCCATTGGTCCATTGTGAACCGTGCAAAAGGCCAGGAAAACGAGTGCACGATCCACGCGCCTCTCCATTGATCATGGTTCGCGATGGACCACAGTACACCGGGCGTTGTCGTGTGCTGTGGGCTGTATGCCCGCACATCCACTGGGCTGGCCCGTGTGCATGCCCCACCTACGCATGCCTGGGCTTGGGCCACGCTGTCGGGCTTGGCTACCCCATCGTCGGCCTTCACCACCCCGTGGGCCGTGCCATCTATTTTTGAGCTTCTCTCGCACGTATCTCCTCCGTTTGGACTCCGTTTAGACTGTTCTTGGATTTGTTGGACTCCGTTCGTCATACTAGATCTCGTTGTGGACTCTTTATAGGTCGAATCTTGAGACGTCAAATTTCAACAATCTCCATCTCAACTCGATATTCAACCTCCTCCTAACTCTGAGAGCTTTTAAATCTCCTCGGCCCCATGTCCTGAAGCAATCATCTGCTGATCATGGATGGACAAATATGGAAGTTGAGCTAGACTGCTCGATCCCATCTCCATCGTATGTTGTGTTCCTTCTGATCTAAAATATGCTTGGGATATTCTCCTGCGGCAATAGAAATCTCATCTTGCGGTATCGTCTCTCATCATCTCGAGTCTAGCATCTCGTGTCCGATCCACCTCCACCTGGAGCTATATCTTGCTCTACGCTCCCTCTGACTCCTAAAGCCCCATCTCACACTGGGCTCCCCACTAGGTAGTAGTGCCCTCTCATCTTCTTTTTTTCCTCTAAAATAGCCTTATCACCGTACAAAACCTTCAAGATTCCTCCATCAGCTATGCATCTGTAGCCGGTTGAATTTAGTCTGCTCAGTGAGATAAGATTTCGTCTGAAATCGGATATATATCAGATCTCTTATAATCTTCTCACTGCATCATCATGTATCCTCCAGCTGACCATCCTGATACTTCTGATCGCACAGCTCAATCTATACAGTAGATGAAAAGTACCTTCACTGCTCTTCAGGGAGTCAAACTGCTCCTCTCTACAATATATATGATAGATGCATGCAGAATCTAAAATCTACTGCTGGAAAGAAGTAGATACCTCGTCAGATATCTTCAGAACATCATCTTCTGACTCGCTACTGACCGTCACTGCAGTAGCTCGCGTCCGATCCTTGAGTTGAGGGTAATCTCTGGCTAGATACCCCAACTCATTATACTGATAATATCTAGTCTTGCTCAAATCCCTCATTCTGGATTTGGACCACCTTCGTCGCAATCTCCTGTCACTCCGTCTACTACTTCTTGCTCCTTTAGAAATCACCAAAGCTGAGCTACCATCTGAGCTCGAAGTCAGATTCTTCCGTCTGAGAATCTCATTCTGAAGAATCACAGCAGTGACTTCGTCTATCTTGATGGTGCTCTTTCTTACTAGAAGAGTAGTCATCAAGGACTCATACGAAGGAGGAAGCGATGCTAGCAAGACCAGCATCCTGATCTTTTCCTCAACTTTCTCATCAATGCTGAGGAGATCGGTGAGGATCTTCTGAAAATGGTTGAAATGCTCTTATACGCTCTGTCCCTCAGTCATCCACAACTGATAGAATTACCTCCAGAGGAAGAGAGTATTAATGAGAGATTTTTTCATGTACAACTCCTCGAGCTTCGACCACAGCACCGTCAGAAAAGACTCACCAAGTATATGGATCATCATCTTATCTGTCAGGTACATACAGATGGTACTCATCATCTGCATCTATAGCCGCTCCCATGTCTTCTCCTCCATGGTGTCCGATTTCTTCTTGTATAAGAGAGCATCGATCAATCTATGTTGAATGAGCACGTCCTTCACCCTCGCTTCCCACAAAAAAAAATTACTCTTTCTATCAAATCTGTTGATCTCCATCTTGATCGAGCTTGTCTTCTCCATCCTCAATCTTGGTCATCACCGTCGCATCCTGCACCCTGTTATCGTCTGGCTCTGATACTACTTATTGAGGATGTCTGATCAGGACACCACCACTATAAGATCTTTTCGATATCGTTCGGTGCAGCGGAAGAAAGAAGAAACAAAAATAGAAACACAATCAAATACGTGGATCAGTCAAAAGACTCACCTCTATGGCAATATTTTTAGAATCGGATCGGACACTAGATCGAAATGAAAAAAGGGTTAGGGATTAACTGGGTCAACCGATTGGCCCGATCAATTGACCCGTGACATCAGCATGACATAAATATGATGTAATAAATATATTTTATTCTTCAAAAATATAAAAATATTAAAAATATTTCAAAAAATTAAAAAAATAGGCTAATAATTTGACAAAATCGTGCATGATGCATATCTAAAATTTTTATCTATTCTTAATTTTGGATAAGTATCTAAAAATTTAGAAATCAATATTTCTTCATAAACTTCAACAAATAAAAGCAGCAATATAAGTTCGATTAGAATGGTAGCAACAAACATTCTAGAGAAAAAATAACACAAACAAAATTCTACACGAGAAATAGCACAAACAAAAGAACATTCAATGAGATTGCTTCACAATCAAATTTAACATAGTATTTTTAGTCATATCTTAATCCATATCCATCTATATATCATCATTGTCTTCATCACGATCACCATTATCTCCCCCACCAGGGGATGTTATATCAATATCTTCATCCAATAATATCATATCATCATCATCTTCTTTGTCTGTAACAACAATAAAAAAAAACTCATCATAAAATGTTTCAAATAAAAGCTCAGAGATATATCCAAACAAATTTTAAAAAAATAAATATTTTTACATGTATCTTTAGAAATATTAGAATTTGATCCTTCATTAGTTTTTGGTTGCTTCTCTTCTAAAATATTTTTTAACTTATCATAATCAAACTCACCTTCAGAATTTTTTTTTATAATATAAAATTTTATTTTATCAATTGATTCATAATTAATTGGATCATAAGATCTCTTATTCATTTTAAATCTATATATTAAAATATTATAAATATTTAAAATAAAATCTCATTAGCAAGTTATAAATTCACGTCAGCAATTACACAAAGACTTAAGTGAGTCCCTAATCCCTGTGAGTAGTTTCTTTTATTTCCCTTGTTTTTTTGCTACTCCGGTAGTATCCGCAGAATCTTTAGCTACTGGCAACTTTCACGTATTTAAACTGCAGTGACAAGTAATAACTGTGTCCATATTTAATAAATCCCCAGTGGCTTTCCAACTTTAAGGGAACAAAAAGAAAGACAGAAAATATTAGACTTGCACACATTGCTTACAGCACTGAATGCAATCAAATGTGACGTTGAAGTGAGAGACAAGTACCACACAACTTCTAAAGCTTACATGCTAAGAAAACAGGGCTCAGAAACAAAGGACAGTAGCCCGGCAACAAGTCAACAAAGGTAATAAATTGGTGGTGCAATACAAACGACATGATGATTGGCTTGTTATTACCTTCACACACCATCATATTGCACAAAATAAAGCAGTAACAGACGTGATCCTGTCGCTCTCGTTCTCTCCGCTTGGGATCGGACACTGAGATAGATACGATCGTGTTAAATCCATCGTCGAAGATTTCGTTCAAATATCTATAAAATAAATTTATATAAAAAAAATTAACTTCAACATATATTCTTCGATGTTCAAATTAAAAAATAAAAAATAAAAAAAATAAATTAAAAATTAATTGATTGCATATCTTAAAAAAATTTTGAAGTCTTTATTTATAAGAAAAGAATTAGAGACGTATTCATCTCGGAGTCCTGACAGATTTCGGATTTGTCATAGAGATAGATTCAAAAAAGGACTTTCTTTTTACAGAAGATTGGATCACAAAAAGAGTTCTTCTTTATCTAGACTTTCTTAATTTAGAAAATCAGTTTTGCATAGTTCGGTTATAGCCAATCAAGTTGGTTGTAATGGAGGACCTGTAGGTCATCCGGGACAATCTATTGATTGTTAAGAACAAGATCCTGTCCTGTGAAGTTGATATCCATCTTCGGCAGCTCGGATATAACTAAGTCGGCGATAGCGAGGTTGTTGGGGCCAAATCGAGGTACAGATCTACAACAGATGCCCACCACTCTTGAGGTTGAACTGCTAATAGGTTGATCGAAGAGAGTACTTGAGCCGAGATTGGGGCATAAGAGGATTGAACTATTCATGGAGGACATGTGTCGGGAATCGAATGGCTGAGGTGAACCGTCTTTGAATCTAAAGTGCCAATTCCTCGGATCTGTGGGAGCTATGCCTTGACCAATCACTGGGTGACATTTGTCAAACATCAGACGGAGGAGGTAAATCATCAGTAGATCGAAGCCGTTCTGGAGTCCTATAGATAGGACCATGGTAACTCTCCTTTTTTACTGCTTCTACTGTTCGGAGGGAAAACTCTGGCACTTTGGCATTTCTGCAGACTTACTCAGGCAAAGTCGAGCTAATTGGTCTTCCTCATCCCTCATTTGCTCAGCCACTTCATCTTTAGGCTAGTCCCTCTCTCTTTGTTCATGAGTGAGTCTAGCTTTTCTGCTGACACCTGGAGTTCAGGTGACGGCCTTAGGAGTCCGAGTCTTGAGGTATTAAGTATGGGAGACGATGCTGAGAGTGGAGCTCCTGTGACATGGAGCTCGGGGGATAACGTCAGGGGCATAGATCCCGAGCTTGATGTTGCATGCTCTTCAGGTAGATCCAAGATTCCGGACTTTGGTCCATACATGGTTGACTCTGTCCTCACCTCTAAGGACTTAGAAATTTTTAGATTGAAATACTAGATTCCTGTCGAGTTTAGATTAGAGGTGGCCCTCCCAAATAAAATAATAGCTCTTCCTCCTCCAGGCCGAGTTGGCATGTACGAGGAAGCCTTAAAAACTGGAGTTCAGCTGCCTCTCTACTATCTCATAGTGGAAGTTCTTAAATTATATAAGACAAGTTTCTGTAGTATTGTGCCGAACTCATAGCATCAAATCATAGGTTTCTTTTCCTATTGCATCTTCCTCGGAGTCGAGCCAACCACTCGTCTCTTTCGGGCCTCCTTCATTTTCAACGAGCATCCCATAGAGAACGGATGGTGGTATATTTCTCCTCGATGGAGACGTCGTCTCTTCCGAGCTCCTACCTCAAAACATAACTGGATGGAGCATTTTTTTTATCTCGATCGAGCATCCCTGAAACTTTAATACGTCATGAGGTAGACCACATAGGTCAGTAGTCAGAGCTCCAGTCTTAACTAAAGCTGAGAAGAAGGTCTTAATGTAGATCTTTAGTCAGACCCCCCCTCTGTTAGCCGAATTTCTCACTGAGGATGCTTTGTTCAGGGTTGGATTAAGTCTAGCTGACTCGAAAAGTGAGTTGCTGTTTGGTACACTTTATTTATTTTGACCATATTTTTATTTCAACTAACCTCGTACCCCATGCAGAAATGGATCCCAGAGATTTCGAGGCTCTGAATCGAGTCTTGAAGAGGAAGAAGGCAAGCACGGTCTCAGCTCCAAAGTGTGGCTACATTGAGGCCGTTCTTGCCCACCCTGCTACCGCTGGAGGTACCTCGAGGCCGAGTGGAACCCCAAGGAGGGAGTTGGCAGCCTTCGTGAGGGAGGTCATGCCTTTCCAATCTGCTGCAGCAGGGAAACTCACCCCCCGAGCCCCTACATCCTCATCGCAGAGGAGTTCAGATAGGCCAAAAATTTCTATTAAAATATCTTTGCATCCGGCCGATGTTCAAGCTGGATCCTCTGCTCTAGTCGGAGCTTCCTCGGGGACTGGAGCTCAGGATACTAGGTCGGCGATCAACAACTTTCGAGTTGCCCAATCTATGATCCAATCAATCCTCCTTCCAGCCGATCTCGAATCCTTCAATGCTCAAGGAGGTGCCTTTCGTATGCAGGATGTATACGACTCACTAATCCGGATAAGCGATGATCTTCTTCAAGTTGCTCGATGATGATAGATTCCAGTATTTAATATTGATTTTTTATTTAATTTTTTTTTCAGCTCACCCATCACGTGGATTACTACACCAAGGCGATGTACAGAGCTCAACGAATTTCAAAGAAAATCGAGGAGAAGGCCGGCCAGGCCAGTAGGAGGACGAACAACGCCCATATTGCTAAGCTTAAGGCTGAGGAAAAAGTCAAGTCACCAGAGGAGGAGGTTAGGCGACAGGAGTCCGAGCTTTCAAAAGCTCGGGCTGACTTTGATGCTCGGTTTGTAGCCAAAACAAAGAAGCACGAGGACGAGCTGAAGGCTGCCAAAGGCATTGCGATCAAAGCCTTCAAATCCTCGGAGGCGTTCCACAACATTAAGACAGACTTCAATGTAGCCTCATTCGAGAAGGGGATTGCCGTTATCAAGGAGAAGATCAAAAAGACGGCCTCAAATTTCAATCTCAACCTGTTGGAGTCGGACGACGAGGAAGAGATCGATGAGGGCGAAAATGAAGAGCTGTGGGTTGAAAATCTTTTTAGCCCCGAATGGAAAGATAGGACAGTCGAGGAAGCAGTCCCAGCCCCACCTGCCGTTATTGTTCTCCTTGATCAGGCCGACGTCGAGGATCCACCTGTCCGCTAGACTTGAAGTTCTTTTGCTTTCATAGTTTTTTTATCTTAGCTTAGTCATGTTCGAGCTCATTCGATTGATTTTATTTTGTAATCTTGATTGTGACCGAGGTATTTTGTAACAAACCAATCTTTACCTATAAAAACTTTTCTTTAATGAGAACGTCATCTTCACTTGATAGTTGTTAAGCTTGTTCTTCTTCAAATTTCTTGAGATTACGCTTGTTAATCGTAGGTCGTTCTTCTAATAATGAATGATAAAATTTAATAACAATTGATGTAGCTCGTCATGATAAGAATATGAAGTGTCATAGGGATTCATTCTGTTCCTCGACCATAGACGAGGATCATACATACGATCCGATGAGATTCCTCGACTATAGCCAAGGATCAAGCATTTGGAGAGTTGGTTGGAGAGCTCGTTCTGTTCCTCAGCCATAGCCGAGGATCACATGTTTAGCGATTCAATGGAGAACATGTTCCGCTCCTCGATCATAGTCGAGGATTGTATGTTTTGGAGATCGTCATATAGATATGTTCCGTTCCTCGACTGTAGCTGAGGACTGCATGTTTAGCAATTTGATGGAGAACATATTTTGCTCTTCGATTGTAGTCGAGGATTGCATGTTTTGGAGATTGTCATGGAGATAAGTTTCATTTCTCGATCGTAGCCGAGGATCATGTATTTGATGATTTGATGGAGAACATGTTCTGCCTTTCAGCTATAGCCGAGGATCGTATGTTTTGGAGATCGTCATGGAGACATGTTCCATTTTTCGATCGTAGTCGAGGATCGCATGTTTTGGAGATCGTCATGGAGACACGTTCCATTCTTCGATCGAAGTCGAGGACCGCGATTGGGCCGTCGATAACTATACGAGACATAAAAATATAGCCCCTACCCTATTCATGGACGAGGCACATATTTCTTGATAGAACATGTAGTTTAATACCATAAAAAAATAATTTATTATTCAATTCAATAATAATAAAAATTATAGTTTGGGGTGGTACATACGTAGGTTGTTTGCATTTCAGATCCTGGGGATTGGTGTTCCGTCCAGCCAACTAAGTCGATAAACTCCTGGTCAGACTATCTCGACGATGCGGTAAAGGCCTTCCCAATTCGATGCAAGCTTTGACTGTTCGGTAGAGTAAGAGACCTCAACTCAATAAAAGACTAGTTACCCTGCCAAGAAAGATTTTTCTTTGACCTGAGAGTTATAATACCGAGCTACTCTTTGTTAATAGTTAGCCGCTCGCATCCGCGCTCGTTCTCGGATTTCCTCTAACAAGTCCGGATTTGCTCTCATGCCAAAAGAGTTGCTGTTTGCCTCAAATTCTTTCATGTGCAAGGTCGATAGGCTGATCTCCAAAGGTGTAATGGCTTCAGTGCCGAAGGCTAACATGAAGGGTGTTTCCCCTATTGGAAGTTGCTGAGTTGTTCGATATGTCCAGAGCACATGATATAGCTCTTCGATCCACAATCCTTTTACTTGACCAAGCCAAGCTTTCAATTCTTGTAGTAAGATTCTATTCGTCACCTCGACTTCACCATTACTCTAAGGATGAGCTACAGAGATCAGTCGATGGTTGATGTCCAATCTATTGCAGAATTCTTTGAACTTCGGATTGTCAAACTGTTGTTCGTTGCCAGTGATAATTGCTCTTAGCAACCTAAAATGAGAGATGATTGACTTCCACACAAAATCACAAACCTTTACTGAGGTGATGGTTGCCAATGGTTCTGCCTCTACCTACTTGATAAAATAGTCGATTGTCATGAGCAAAATTTTTTTTTATACCATTGTCATCAGAAATGGCCCAAGGATATCCATTCCCCACTGTGCAAAGGGCCATGGGGTTGTGATCGGTGCCAAAGGTGTTAAAGGTCTGTACTGAATGTTTGAAGTCCTTTGGCACTGATCGCACTTATTTATCAGTTCGACGGCATCTCTCTAAATGGTTGGTCAAAAATATTCTTATCGTAGCACCTTATGAGCAAGAGCTTTGCCCCCCAGGTGATTACCATAAATCTTCTTGTGAACTTTTCGTGGAGCATACTCTACTTCCGAAGGGCGGAGATAACGGAGCAAGGGTAGAGTAAGAGAACTTTTATATAACCTTCCATCATAGACAAAGTACTGAGTGGCAAGATATTTCAACTTCTTTGCCTCATCCCGATCAGTAGGCAATGTTCCATGTTGCAAATAAAGTAAAATGAGATTAATCTAACTCGGCTCATGGTTCGTTTGCATTACTTCAAGCTCTTCAATATTCGACTTCTCTAGAGTTTTCATGTATGAGGTTCTTTTTAAGTCGGCTGCACCCACTGTTGCTAATTTTGAAAGTAGATAGGCTCACAAGTTTTTCATCCTCGATATCTGCAGGATGTTCATTGTATTAAAGTTGGAGGTAAGATCTTTGACTTTCTATAAATACTTCATCATGTTCGATTTTTGAGCTTCATATTCTCCTTACACTTGGCTGACGATAAGTTGAGAGTCGCTATGAACCCTAAGGTGCTTCACTCCTAGATCTTTTGCCATTTTCAACCTAGTTGCCAGCGCTTCATATGCAGCTTCATTGTTAAAGGTAGAAAATTCAAAATATAATGCGTATTCTGTGACCATCCCATCTGGGTTGGTTATGATCATCCTAGCTCTCGAACTTGTGGTGTTCGAGGAACCATCTATATGCAGAATAAATCCAACACTCATCGATTGTTGATCTAGCTTCCTCAGCATTCTTCTCCTCATCCAGGATAATGCATTCTAAGATGAAATCAGCCAATGCTTAAGCTTTAATAGACGATCAAGATAGATACTTGATATCGAATTCACCCAACTCAATGGTCCATTTGGCTAATCGCCCTGAGATTTTTGATCGATGAAGTATCGACCTGATGGACTGATCAGTGAGGATGGCTATAGTGTGAGCTTGAAAGTATGATCATAATTTCTTAGATGAGATCACGAGAGCATAGATCACTTTTTCAAGCTTTGTGTATCTAGTCTCGACATCATAAAGCATGCAGCTAACATAATAGATCAGCTTTTGCACCTTCACTTCTTGACGAACGAGGATGGAACTGATCGCAGAAGGAGAAATAGAAAGATACAAGTATAATACTTCTCCAAGTTCAAACATACTAAGGAGAGGAGATGAGTCAAGGGACTTTTTTAGATCATCAGATGCAGTCTGACACTCTTTTGTCTATTGAAAGTTCTTTGCTTGTTTAAGGACTTTAAAGAAAGGAAGGCTTCTTTTGGCCGACCTTGATAGGAACCTATTTAGGGCTACGATCCTCCCTGTCAGATGCTCCATCTCTTTAATTGTCCTTGGCGGCTTTATTTTCTGAAGAACTTGAATCTTTTCTGGATTCGCTTTGATTCCCCATTATGACATCATAAAGTCGAGAAATTTATCAGTGATGATCCCAAATGTGCATTTACTGGGATTGAGTTTCATTCGAAATCGCCGTAAAGTTGTGAAAGATTCTTCAAGGTCGGCAATATGATGTTCGACGGCTCGACTTTTGACCAGCATATCATCGACATATACTTCTATATTTTGACTGATTTGCTTCTTAAAGATCTTATTGATGAGCCGCTGATAGGTCACCCCAGCATTCTTAAGGCCAAATGGCGTGACCCTGTAGTAAAAAAGGCCTTGGTCGGTGATAAAAGAAGCTTTTTCCTCATCCTCAGGGACCATTCAAATTTGGTTATATCTAGTGAAGGCATCCATAAATGATAGAAGTTGATGTTCCGAGATTGCATCCACCAATTGGTCATGCGAGGTAGAGGGTAACTGTCATTCGGACATATCTTATTGAGATTGGTATAGTCAATGCAAGCACACCACTTTCCATTGAACTTTAGGACAAGGACAATGTTGGCTAGCCATTTCGGATAATATACTTCTAGTATGAATCCGACTTTCAAAAGTTTATCTATCTCTTCTCGAATAGCTTTCTGTTGGTCAGAAGCAAAAGGATGCTTTTTCTGTCAGATCGGACGATGCTTTGGATCATGTTAAGCCGATGTACCATAACCTTTGGGTCTACATAAGGCAAATCTGAAGCCGACCAAGCGAATATGTCAACATTAGCTCGCAGAAAAGAAATAAGGTGCTGACGATCTTCTTTACATAAATTTGAGCCGACTTGCACTATTTTATCTGGGTCTCCACCAATAGGTACTGCTATTAAGTCTTTCACAGGTTGTCCTCTTTGCTTGAATTTTTTATCTCGTACATCTAGCTCATTCACTGACTGATCTATAGGTGCGGCTCCTCATAGGGTCGCTATACAATATTCCTTTGCAAGTCATTGGTTTCTCTGGAGCTCGCCAACTCCTTTTGGGGTAGAAAATTTTACCATCGGATGATAGGTCGATACTATAACTCTAAGTGCATTGAGCCTGGGATGATCTAGTATAGCATTGTACATGGATGGGCTTTTTACAACAAAATTAGTTATTTGCACAACTGCTTGTTTGGAGCATGCCCAATAATGGTGGCCAGAGAGATTGTTCTTTCTACTCGGATCGTAGTATCTGAGAACCCAATTAGAGGAATAATCCTCTTCATCAACAACTCAGAATCTAGGTTCATACGAACAAAAATATCGTAAAACAAGACATCAACTAAACTTCATGGGGACAATATCCGAAGTATATCATAATTGACAATATTTAAAGAAACAACAACAAGGTCATCGTGGGGATATTTTATTCCATTAAGATCATCGTCCGAGAAAGTAACTTCGTTGCCGACCTTTTGCTTCTTTGACTTATTATTTTTAGCTCGGCTTGGACTTGAAACATGTTGGCCGAGATGCCCTCTAGAGATCATATGGATCTCTCCTGCAACCGATTGATCTCTGCAGAGATTCTCCTATCGGAGAGGTTCTTCATGAGGATTTCTTGGGATCTGATATTCATCAACATATCGATGCAAACATCCTCACCGAATCAATGCTTCGATCTCCTCCTTGAGCTGCCAACAATCCTCTATGTCATGTCCGTGGTCACAATAGTATCTATAGTACTTGTTTGGATCTCTTTTGCATGCTAGAGTGATCATCTTCCTTGGCTGCGGGAGCTCTTTTTGACGCTCTATTTCCATAAGGATACGAGCTCGGAGGGTATTAAGAGGAGTAAAGTAATGAAACTTTTGCGGGGGAGATTTGGATCGATAAGCCGATGTAGGGGACCTAGGTCGGTTATTTCGAGGAGGGGTCCGAAAATGATGAAGCCGAGGTTCTGGGCGTCGGTGCTGTATTCACCAGGAATCTTTCTTCTTCTCAAAGCCAAAATTCTGGTGTGAAGCTTGGCTAAGACTCTCTCCTTGTTGATCCCAAGCTTCATCGGCTTGAGCATCATTCTTGGTTCACTCCAATATTTTAGAAAAATCTTTTGGATAGTTCAAATTGAGAGAATAAAGAAGATCATTCGGCTGGAGCCCGACTTTGAATGCAGTCACAGCTACGGACTGATCCAAGTTCCGTACTTCCAAGATCGCAATATTAAATCAGCTTATATAATCCCACAGAGATTCATTCTCCCTCTATTTGATCCTGACGAGGAAGTCTGAATTTCGTCCCTATCGTTGACTGCTGATGAAGTGCACAGCAAAAAATCAACTGAATTGGTGGAAAGAATTCACAGAGCTTGACTGCAGATTGGAGTATTAATGATGAGCTGCTTTTCTCAAAGTAGAAGGAAAGGCTTGATAGAGAGTTGCATTACTAGTCTTTTGGAGAAGCATCAAGATCCAAAAAATTTTCAAATGATCAATCGGATCGGTTGTTCCATCATAGGACTCCATCTGAAGCATTTTGAATCAGGACATAAGAGGTTCGTCCATTATCTTCTGAGTGAAGGGTGGATCAATATTGAACCCTAAGTCATCCTCTGGATGCTTTGGAGCCCAGAGTGCATCTAGCTGTTGTTACATCTTCCTAAGCTTCTTTTCCATCTCATCATCCTGAGTTCATCGATGCTGAGGGCAAACATGACCCGACGTTAAATCTCTTCTAGAAATAGGAATGGGGGATCTCCTAGTGCGACGACGTGGTGGACTTGGTGGTTGGCTGTGGCGACTAGCTTCTACTCTTGGACTACGTGGAAGGTGGTTCATTGACCTTCCTCTAGCAAGCTGTGGATCATTTGTGGTAGGGGATAGCTCCGTATTTTGTTGCATCCCCCTCACTGCAGTTGAAAGTGCTTCCACTTGTTGGACAAGGCTATTGTATTGATCATGGGAGATAGCTGGTGCTGGTGGTGCCGCGGGTGCTGCCAGTGTGGCTGGTGCCACTAGGGGATTCGTCGATGGTGGCAATGGTGAAGTATTGATTGGCCGGGCATTGTTGGCCTGTCGACCATTTATGCATTGTGAGGCATTCGATGCTCCTTTACGTATCCTGATGGTGATTTAACGATCGATGATAAACTCTCTCTCCTCTTGAAATAGGACCTTAGGACTAGCCTTGAAGTAAGAACTCGAGACTAGTCGAAGAGGCCCCTCCTTCTAGTGCTAAATGTTGCTGCTGATAGAACTAGCAAAATATGATCCGACCCGCCAATCCAACCCGTGTTCGATCTACCATAAATAGATTTGGGTTTAAGCTAAACAGATTTGGATCATAGATGGGTCAACTCATTTAACTTGTTTAATAAGTGGGTCGGATTTGAGTTTTAGATATCTGACCCATTTAATCCATTTAATCTATTTAATATTCAGATCGAGTTGAGTCAGATAACACATTTAACCTGTTTAACCTATTTCTGACCTATTTAATCCGATCTGTTTAACCTGACTAATCCATTTAAGATCCGTTTAACCTGTTTAACCTATTTCAGACCTATTTAATCTAACCTGTTTAACTCGTTTAACCTAATTTGACCTATTTAATAAATAGATTAAACGGATGAGATCGGATTATCTGTTTAATAAAGAGGTTAGATTCAAATTGAATTTTTAATCCATTTAATAAATAGGTCGGATTTGGATTAACGATTTTCTGATCCGACCCGTTTATGATCCGATCCGACTCGATTGCCACCCCTAGCTGCCGATCTCTCCACCTAAAGTCGGACGTCGAGGTAGATATGGCCAAGATGAATTCGTCACTGGAAAATTCGTTTGAGCACCAGCAAAACAAGTTGACATCGGGAGAGGTGAGTTTGGTGTGACCCTCCAACGTCCAAGTCAGGAGATGGAGAATGATCAGAGGAAAGAGTTAAGAGTCGATTGATTGCATACCTTTGGAGGATCCTGAAGTTTTTATTTATAAGAGAGGAGTTGGAGATGTATCCATCTCGGAGTCCTGACAGATTCTGAATTTATCGCAAAGATAGATTCGGAAGACTTTCCTTTTACGGGAGATTGGACCATAAAAGGAGTTCTTCCTTATCTGAACTTTTTCAATTTAGAAAATCAATTCTACATAGCTTAGTTATAGCTGATCAAGTTGGTCGTAACGAATGACCGGTAGGTTGTTTGGGACAATCTATTGGTCGTCAAGAGCAAGATTCTATTCTGTGAAGTTGATATCCATTTCCAGCAGCTCGGGTATGCCTAGATCGGTGATAGCGAGGTTGTTGGGGTCGAAGTCGAGGTACAGATCTATAACAAATCTTATTCAACTATAATCCACATTAGTATCATCAACACATCATAAAGTATAGATTCTAGTCTAAAACAGAGATCTGATTCTCCAACTTTGCTTTTGAAAGGAAAGCTTGAGCACACAATTATGTTGATCTCAATTTTTATGGCTGATATTCTTGTATTAAATCATCACAAATACCTACTAGAATTGAGAAAAACATATAGCCAAATCATAATATCACATTTAAAATATAAAAATATAAAATTATTTTTAATATCTATTTTGTAAACGTAAGTTATAATGAACATACACTAGGTCATTGAGCCTTTGGTGCTCCAACCTATTTCTCTTTTTAGTATGAATACGTTCAAATACACTTCAATTGCATTCGCATCCCGAAAAAGAAACTGTTTGACTAAAAAGTCTAACTGCAAACTTTTGCAAATTAGGAGCATCACCACCAAACATCGTCCACCATTCATCTACGCAAATTTCACACATTGCATTAAAAATTCTATTATAAAGTATAAACAAGTATATAAGTTATAAACTTGTAATTTTGCATTTCTTACCGGACCGAGTAGTTTTGCAAGACATGATAGTGATCGATCATCCAAAATTTTTCAGACATTCTCTATACAGTCTTGTCTCATCCAACAATTTGGTTTTACTCCCTGTTGCTTTGGTCTTAATAATATCAAGTAGCCCTGACATAATTTTCGACTTTTGATAAAAATTATTTTGATCATATTGAAAAGTCAGGTTCAACCAATATGCACAAGCATGGATACTTTGATGCAACATCTTATCCCAACGATTGTTTATGATATCCGTGTAAGGCTTATATGATCTCTTCTTGCCTTTAAATAATTTCTTAATACCTTTGCGTGCCCTATACATACCTTCATACACATATCCCAATGCAGGTTTCTCATCATAATCACCAATATGCAATAAATGTATCAATGGTGCCATGATCCTCACAATGATTAAGCAATTATTTCAAAATCTCTCATCTAGAATGACTTATTTCACTTCTTTTGCTTTCGATAATTTTAAAAATTTCTTATAATCAAAACTAGTAACCAAAGCTTGCAAGTCTTCCTTATGGTCATGTAAGCTCCTTAATATAATAAAAGTAGTGGCGAAACGAGTTGGCCCAGGGGAACTATCTCTCTCCAGTTTAGTCTTTTTCTTAATCAATTCAATGTATGTTTATAATTATAGATAAAAATAGTTACTCTTGATGCAAAGACAGCAATACTTTGCACATGAGATAATTTTCTAACATCTTTCATGATCAAATTAAGACAATGTACTGCACACGATGATTGACTAATATTTAGATATCTTTTAGAAACCTCTATTCCAGCTTTTTTATAGTTGGATGCATTGTCTGTCACTAAATGAACCACATTACTAGCACCAACCATTTCAACAATCTCAGCAAATAAGTTGCACAATGTCTCATAATCTGGTACCATATTTGATGTATCAGCTGATTTAATAAATAATATTTTCTTAGGAGAATATACTAAAAAAATTATCAATGGCCTCTGTTTAGTATCTGTCCATCCATCATCCATAATAGTGCAACCACAATCAACCCACGTACTTCTATAAGAATCAATAATTAATTATACATCTTTCTTGACATCTCTTAATAAATTGACACGTAAAGCACTATAAGAAGGATCAGTATATCCATGACCCATAGATGCTATTTTATCAATTGCAATTTGAAAAGAAGAAGAATTTACCGCATTCATTGGGATGCAAGCATGGTAGAACCAATAAGTAATAGACAAATCAGTGTCGTGCCATTTCTCTAGACTTTGCAAGCAAGCTTTGATAGTTGGTTGAGAAGGACCACAAATACCCAATTTGAAATAATTTTGAATACATAATTAGCCTTTCTTTTTTCTTTGGAGGATTGTCCGTCACCATCTTTAGCATTTCCTTTAGTAGGCAAATAGGGTCTTTCTTACATTTCATCATCTTTCAAACTATGCATATTTTGATCATATGGATTTCCATCATTAAAGATACCTCGCTTCTCTTGTGCTTTATCAATATTCTCTTTCAAGGATTGTGCTACCAAATTCTAGATATCCAAAGAAACTTTTGAATATTTTCTCACTTGACTTTTGACTCCAACAAGATGTTGCTTCATTTGATTAAGGCCCCTACCAGCAAGTGGCTTGCAACAAAAATCATAAATGAGTATCTTCTTTTCTTGGTCATTTCACACCTCAGTAATGTATTTCCATGCTATATCTTTCTTTTGTTGAATTCGTTGGGTTGATTGTGCTTGTGCATCAGATAGAGTTGAACATGAATCTATAACTTCCATTTACTGTAATAAAATAAAAAATTAATATCATATTATATGCAGCTTCTGTAATAAAATAAATAAGAATTAATATTATATTATATGTTGTAAAATTAATGACAGTGATTGGGACTTGGGAGTCAGGATTTCTGCGGAGCTAGTCCAGGTGTGACCCATAGAAGGGGGGGTTTCTGTGATGGAGAAGAAGAAAGGCGGGGGTGGCGACTTGTGGCGGAGAAAATGGGGTGTCTGCGGCGGAGAAGAAGAAAGGCAGGAGGGCGGCGGCCTGCAACGGAGAAAAAGACGAGGGGGGTTTTGCGATGGAGAAGAAGAAAGGCAGGGGAGGGATGCGGCGACCTGCGGCGGAGAAGAAGACCAGGAGGGGGGTCTATGGCGGAGAAGAAGACCAGGAGGGGGGTCTGCAGCAGAGAAGAAGAATGGGGGAGGGGAGGCGGTGCGATTGCGGGAGGAGGGAGGGTTGTCTACGGTAGAGAAGAAGGGGGGAGATGGTGCGGTTGCACCTTTAGGCTTTAGATCCTAGAGAGGTAGAGACTCGGCAGCGCTTGTCCGGCAAGCGACGATGATGAGTTTGGGGCTCTAGGAGGTGACGACGAACAAAAAGCCAAGGAGAATGGAAATGAAAAGTCGAACGATTTTATGGATCAGATATGGATGAAAAATCCTTCCCCTTCCCCAGCGGCCGTGCTGTCCGACCCATGATCTGATCGGTTCATCACGGGCCGACTGGTTCATCGGATTTTTACAATTTTTAATGGGTTGAAAAACTACCGAATCATGTCTAAGCTCTGGACCGGGATTAAAATCGATCTCCAATTCGATCGGTCGATCCGATCGGTTCGGTTCTAAAAATATTGCTCCATGGGGCCTGCAAGCTTCACTATGAAAAAGAAAAAATTATAAAATGAGATCACACCCTCAATCCTCGTATACCTAATCTCTCTCTTACAAGAAGTACTTCCTCACAAATTTTTTTTTTTCAAAAAGACCCCCTGAACCCCAAAATGACCACTGTCCGCTATTTGACAGTCTGCCTAAAGCCCTTGCTCCTGCTCTTTGTCAGTGCCTTTTTAAGGTCTGCTGCTTGCTGCCTAACTCTTCGTCTCTTAGTTGCTGCACACAGGTCTCTGCCGAACTCACCACAGGCCATGGGTGCTCTTTGTTTCGTCGCAGGCCTCTTAAAAGCCAAAATCCATATTCAATCTCGAGTTCAAGATGTAACAGGACTCCTGGTAACACCCCAGAATCTCCTGAACCGCCAGATCGCACCCATAAGCCCCCAGTTGTCGTTCGATCGTGCGTCTGATCATCCAGTCCACAAAAATCCTCAAAGACTGTGAGAAACGTACTCCAAAATGCCGTCGGTCCATCGTGGACCGCATGAAAGCCAGGAAAACGGATGCACAGTCCACACACCTCTCCATGGACCACGATCTACGATGGACTAAGGTACACCACATGCTGTCGCACGCTGTGGGCCGTGTGCCCGCATGCGCACGCTTGGGCCTGGGCCATGCCCATGCATCCGCATGCTGGGTCGCGTCGCCGGGCCTAGCTATATCGCCGCCGGCCTCCGCCACCCCATGGGCCGTGCCATCTATTTTTGAGCTTTTTTTTGCGCGTATCTCTTTCGTCTAGATTCTTTTTGAACTATTCTTGGGCTCATTGGACTCTCTTCGTGGTACTGGACCCCGCTATAGGCTCTTTATGGGCCGAATCTCGAAGCATCAAATCTCAACAAAAGATTTCATAATAAAGAAAACGAGAACATTTTTAAAAACTTGGTACATATTTATCAATCCATCACTTCATTTCTTATATGGAGAACAAGAATTAAAATAAAACATTTTATGAGCATGGATGTTCAAATAGACTCCTTGCGCTTTGTCCATTGTCGCGGTTTTATTCTTTCAGAAAAGGGGCTAGCTTTCAACCATGTTATAACACTTTTGATATACTATTTGCACAAATTAAGAATCTCCTAATGGATATCAATTACCCAAATTTGATGATCATCATCAACACCTTATTCACTAAATGTATCATGTGGAGTCCCTAATTTTTATGCAAGAAGTGTCTTAAAATAGTGACCACAAAAAACTTACATATATGCAACATATGTTTTATATGTGCTGTTACATACAAAATGCCATATTTTGTTACTTCCATCTTCACTTGCATGGCGATACGACATAGAGCTTCTAGTATAGATTATGGTTATAAAATTTTTTAAACGTGAAAAAGATTGCTCCGATCAAAAAAAGCCGGTGAACCATATTGGAGGTCTGATTTTTATATAAGACAAGAAACACAGTTCAACCGGCTCAAAACTGTTGGCCCAACTGGGTGAGCAACAAATGCACTATCCATTTTAGAAATGCTTTAAAATGTTTTCAAAATTATTCTTAGGCAAGGATTTGGGCTTTTATGCAAGGGTATCAATAACTATTGTGACCACCAGGATAATAATTTGTAAAAATTTACCAAATGATATGCCCTAAAAGATATTATTTTTGATAATCAATCCCTTTTAATAAAAAAATAAATTCTTTTACACTTTATTACGAAAGTAAATAAGAACACACTTCATTTTATACATTTGAAAGCTTTAAAATTTAGTATTTAAAAATTTTTATACTTTCCAATATTATATACAATTTTACTTCCATTTTTTAAAAACTAAAGTTGCATTTGGTTAGCCATTAAAAAATATTTTTTTATTTTTTAATTTTTAAAAAATAAAAATTAAAAAATAATATTTGATAACATCATGAAAAGTAAAAAGTAAAAATAAAAAAAATAAAATAATTATTTTATATGCAGAGCAAAAATTTTTTGTTTTTCAAATTTTTTTTTTTTTGCGTCCCTAAATCTAAAACGTCAAACCAAAAAGTAAAGAGCTCAAATTTTTCTCCCTCATCGAGTTCTTCACCTCCCCACCCCCTTCTCTCTCCCTTCTCGAACTCTTCTCCCTCCTTGAGCTCTTCACCTGCCATCTCCAAATGTTACTTTTTGCTTTATAATAATGTAGTTATCAAATATATTTTTTATTTTTTTATTTTTATATAATAATAAAAATTAAAAAAATATATATATTTTAAAAATTAAAAATCAAAAAGTATAACCAATTATACCCTAAATAAATCATGACTTTTATATTTATACTGGATCAACGTATCTTAAGGAGTAGTATTTGAAGGCAAAAAATTATAAATAATTATCATAAAATATAAAATATTCTTATGCATCTTTTATATAAATATATTTTATAAATATTTTTAAATTTTTAAATATTTTTATTATAATTCAGTCCGGTTGATTGATCCAGTGTTTGGACCAATGACCTGGCGACTCAAGCCCTTGGCTGGTCGGTCATCATCCAATTTTTATTACTGTGGCGCAGATGGCTTGGATGAGAAACTATTCATGGTTTACTTGCGAAGCATTGGAATTAATCTTGACGCAGTCGGCAGTGCGTGTGCCGAAAATTATTTCTCTCTCTGAATGGGCAGACAAGGCGTCAATATTATTACATTTCTGAAGAAGATTAATGTCTGGTTCCCTCCGGTACGCCGCTTCCCCGCTCACCCTCCCGGGCTCTCAGCAGACATAAACCTCCGACTAAAACCTTGGCCATGAGCATCTCTCTTCATAAGAAAAGAATTCCCCTTCGTTTCGTTCTTCTCCTCCTCCCCTTCTCTTCCTCTCCCCAAGACTCGCTAGGGTTTCTTCTCTCCCTCCGTCCGCATTCTGGACGAATCGATGACGCCCGCTTCTTGTTCTTCTACCTGCTTTCCAAGGCGCCATGTCTGCGAAATCTCCGAAATGTTCCATAAGGAAAGGATTCAGCTGGGATCCAAGGTTTCTGATATGTTTGCAGCTGGTGAGCTCGGTTTCTTTTTTGTTTCTTTCTAAAGAAGTTTCGATCCTTTTCGTTGATAAGCTTTATCGACGGATCTCTTGTCAAAGCAATTCATTAACTTGTCTTGTGCCAATATTTTGGACCCTGTACGTCCTGTGGCACAGCTCAGCGATCTATCCTTAAAGTTCTGATTTTTTCCTGTAATAAGCTTTATCGGCGGATCATGGTTTTATTTAAACCAAGATTTCGACTTCTTAGGTTATGAAAGTAGTCCATTGACTTAAAAATTTGCGCAATTATGTCATACACTGCATGCTATGTGTCCCGACTCAACAATCTTTCTGTAAATATTGACTGCTATAAGAGCAGCATGTGGTGGTATATCTAAATTAAGAGCTGTAGCAGTCTTCCAATGTAGGACACGACCCCTATGAATCCATTCAAGTGGTAACAAGATAAAGAGGGATAAACTTTAAAATTTAGGAAGGTTGACTTTGTAAATTATATTTATCAATAATACAATTAAATAAATACACTAGAAGGATCCTAATTTGGATAAAAATGTTCTTTGCTTTTGTGATATAGATAAAATTATTCACAAGGATGTCGAGTCTGCTTGAATCCTCAATTAGCATAGTAATGCCTAAAGCAATAAAAGTTTCTTATGGACGAATGTTGAACTAGTATTACTAGTATAAATACATGAAACGTAATGGGTCTAGCACCTTGAACTTACATTTCATGTGGTACTTCATGGAGCATAGTTTTTTCATTCAAGACATTCCATCTGTATTTATGAGTGTCCTGAGATTATCTGATTGGCATAAAAGTTATCTGTGTGTTTAACACTATTATAGACGAGAATCTACTTTCTCCTCGCACAACTTTAGTCTATTTGTTATATTATTTTTTTTCCCTTTTTGGGATTGCTTTATTCTTTTATATATTCAAATGCTAAAAGAAGATCATTGGAAGAACATTCTTTGCTCCTAATTCTCATTGTACAAATGTTACCTATCCTCTCTTACTTAGCTTAAGAATTGCATATTGTGTTATGAGATGATTCTTCTTATACTCATCCTTTTCATTTCTTAAATGATTGTAAATTATACACATCTATTTATTGATTATACCAACGGCGTGAATTGTTTCCAATAGTTCACTCACTTTCAACCATAACCAAAACCAATCTTTTCTGCACTTTCAAATTAATAATGAGGAATATTGCCTTTTAGACATATATATCCTTTAGTGAGCATTTTTTAGTAAATAGGTTCCACCATAACCAAATCAGAATTGTAATTTCTACATTCTAAACATGTCATTTCAACCTTTATCGTTGAGGGCTATCTTTGCTAGGTTATTTTCTATGGGAACGAGTCATCATATTATTCTAACCTGTATCAAACTATTCATTTGAGAATAAGCATAAGATTGAAATGTGTTTCTGTACATATCCGTTACAAAAATGAGTGGATCAATTTTTCACTTAGGTTAAATGCATAACAGCCTTTTCTTCTATTCCCTGCTGCTGCTTGTGCTCATGTCTACTCTCCTGCACTGTGGATGTTTTTCTTGTTCCTATGATGTGTTATTCTGTGGGCAGCTATCTTTATTCTTTAACTTGTCATTCTTTGGAATTATTCAGGTGCACCAAGGACTCAGCTCTTATTTCATAGGAAGACTTCACAGGGACTTTCATTTGAGAAGGAACACAGATTTGGCCATTCATGGATTGACCACGCTTGTTCAAGAAAGTTGGACTGTAAAGGATGGTCTCTTCAGAAACACCATATACCTTTCATCAAGGCAGTTGCTAATGTAGCACCAAATTGCTTGGTTCCAAGTGAGGATGACCATAAGTGCAATTCCAATTTGCTTTTTGGTTCTGATTCATATTCTCAAGGTTATCAGTCTTCAAATGATGATTCATCTGAACAAGATGATAGGGAGAAATTAAGACGAATGAGGATTTCAAGATCAAACATAGGGAGGGTTCCATGGAACAAGGGCAGGAAACACAGTGCAGGTGAGGAAAGTTACAGGTGCATCACTTTGTTTGCTGACACATGACCTTTTCTTGTACTGTTGCTGTTTTTTCTTATTTTATTTCCTCAAAGCCAACTATCCACATTGGATGCAGAAACCATCCAAAGGATCCGAGAAAGGACCAGAATAGCAATGCAGGATCCTAAGGTGATGTTATGTAAGAATCCTTCAGAGTACAGCAAGATACTTTAAAACTTGTCTATCATGAAATCTGTAAAAGGATCTTGTTTGATTACATATATGTTGATGCTAGATTTTGTTTTGAAAAACATTGAGATGTTGGGATAAGAACAATTAGAGCTTTTTATTCTTTTTTTGGTAATGGTTTGTTTTCTTTAATGTACTTAAGTTACTTTAATTTGATATTTTCTGTATATACTTTTGAGTTCGTTAGCGGCATTACATGGAGAAATTTGTTGTTTATGTGGTAGACTAGTTTCATGAAGTTGTGTATGATCTTATCGGATTTAAGAATCAAACTCCACATGGTGAATCTGCAATTATTTTAGCTTTCTATCTGAACATCTATTTGAATACCTGAATGTTTCGATGCAATAATATAAATTAGGTATTATGCAATTTGTTTTCTTGTTATGCAGGCCTATTGCATCTGGAACTTTAATATCCATGTTTCCCTGTTTATACACCACTTATTACTGCAAGATGCAATAGATGCTAATCAGCTTTTAACAGTAACTTTTTTTGATGAACTTCAATTTTCACGGTGGTCTCATCTGCAGGTTAAGATGAAGTTACTGAACCTGGGGCATGCCCAGAGGTAGGTCAGTTTGCTAACTTATTTACTTTTGTGGATCTTAACTTGGAAATCACTAGGCTGTTTTCTGATAATATTTCCACCATCAAAATATTTCTGTTGATGAGATACTTTAGTTTATTGAGAATCATCTGTTGCACTTTATGCTGTTTAAATTGGAAATTGAGGTCCACAGTGAATCTTAAACTATCCCTTATGTTGTTCGAGAATCTCCCCCACCGCCATGCCTCGAACAAATATTAGCACTGGTCATGGGATGGTTAGCATTGGATTGATAGTTGATTGTCAAGACAATGCTAAATAGTGCTGCAGGATGTTCTTGATAAGCACCACAGTTACACAAGCATTGATATTGTTGCTGTTATTTTGATAAAAACTATGTTTTAATAATTCAAATGCTATAGAGGGTGCATGCACAATGATTTGTGTTGCAGAGATGGCTAAGTTGAGGTGGGTTTGTAATAAAGTTTGTTGTAACATGACAAACATCTGAGCTGAATTTCCTTGGCCATATGCAGTAATAAAAACCAGAGTCCACTAGAAAAAGGGTTATGACTTTCTTGACTTACTAACAGCGAGTCATGAGGGAGCAGGATCAACAAACTTGAAAATGAATGCATGTAATTAGTCTTGTTAGACGTGATCAGTTGGCCATGTTTATGAGTTGCTGATCTGTTCATCTTTTCATTGACTTTCTCTTGTTCAATAATTTTTTGTTTATTATTAACTGTTAATTGCAAATTGTAATACATCAGTATTGGAAAGGAATCACTTAATGCAACCTAAATCCTTACTAAGTAATGGCAGGTTTTTTTTATTACTTTTTTATTTCAGACTGAAACAGATGAGCATCCTTATTGGTTTATCAATATGCAATCTTATTATCTGCAATGAAGTCTAGAAATTCACTTATTAGTTATTATGTTCATTCTTGATCTGTAATGCCATAGGAAACTTGTTTTTATGCACTAATGTCTTCCTCAAGTCCCCTTTCAGCTCGTCTGAGGTTTTAAATTAATATGATATGTTGTCTACAAGCATTGAGTTTCATTAGCCCATCCTGTCATGTAGTGAGGAGACAAGGATGAAAATTGGCATGGGAGTGCGGAAAGGTTGGTACCGCCGCCGCAAGAGATTGTTGGTACAAGAAAAATGCTTGTTGAAATGGCAAAACTTGATTGCTGAAGCCTCTAGGAAGGGATATGCTGGTGAAAAGGAGCTGCATTGGCAGTCGTATGAATTTTTGGATGAACAATTGAAGGAGGAGTGGCTGGAGAGCATCGAGAAGAGAAAAACAATGCATAGGCCAAAAGGCAGCAAGAGAGCACCCAAATCCTCTGAGCAGCGGAGGAAGATCTCGGAGGCCATATCCGCCAAGTGGGCAGATCCTGTAAGGAAAAAAATTCTCTTTTAATCAAAATTTGCATCTCATTTTTAAACATAAAATCATTTATTTGATTATAATGTTGTCTATCTGCAACTGAGATGTTGTATGGTTATCTGTGATCCTCTATCAATTTCTACAAGGCTTACCGTGAGCGGGTTTGCACTGCACTAGCAAAGTATCATGACACGCGCATTGGGGTTGAAAGCAAACCAAGGAGAAAACCAATTTGTGAAGTTCCTGTTAGAAGGGAGTCCATGAAGAAGAGAGCTACTCAACCTGAAGGCATCAACAGCAAAGCAAATGTTATCAGGAAAGCAACATCTAGAAAACCCAGAAATGCCACTCCATCATACAAAGACCCAATGGCAAGATCCAAATTAGGGGTAATAAAGAAAATAAGAGAACAAAGGGAAGCAATGGAAGCCAGGAAGAGGGAAGCCACTGATAGAGCAAAGTATGACTCATTTTCTGTTTCTTATTTGGCCATCATCTTTATATGTATCAAGTGCAATCCCCTTGTGTCAGACGCCAATTATCATGTTCTAAATGTCAATATATTCATTATTAATTGATCAGGTTATTAATCGCTAAAGCAGAGGAGGCTGCAAAAGCTCTCGAGGTGGCTGCATTGAAAAGCCCTCTTGCACAAGCTTCACTTTTAGAAAGCAGGAAGCTGATAGCTGAGGCAAAATGGTACGTTGAAAGCACGGAGAATGGAAAATTTTCCCAGCTTAACAGTAGAGGTAATGCATCCTTCAGTTTTTGTGAACCGGCGAAACATGTACAGACTAGTTTGGGAGCTCTAAATAGTGATTCGGTATTAGATAAGAGGCTAGTAAATGGCAGCCATACCCTCTCTGTGAACAAGACTAACTGTATTGAGAATACCATCGACAAACTCAGACAGCAGAATGGCATGAAAAGCAGGGAGACCCTCTCAGCGGTCGACACTGTAGAAAACTTCACTGAGATAGGCCGAGATGATATTTCAATTAACTTACAGCAAAATAATGTTAGAGGACAATCACGCACTGCAGATCCACAAGAGGGTCAATCTGTGGTTAATGATTCCATTGGACATAGTCACTTGCAATACAGGGAAAACAAAGACAAAACTTTACAAATGGAGAGAGGGGACAGTTCCATAACCTCTGCAACCAAAGGAAAGAAAAGGTGGGTGCGAGGGAGGCTTGTTGAAGTTCAAGAGGACTGAGTGTTGTGTTTGTATATGGATGATGATTCCACGCATTTAGCACCAAGCAGGTTTTGGTTTTGTTTTGTGTCAGTTGCCTAACAGCTTTTTGATTTTGTGGATGTGGTCAGAGACCACATACATGAATTTGATCCATGTATCATTCTTACAGCTTTTGATCATATCGGTAAACTTCATATAACTTCTGTGAATGTTCTATTGCGAAGAAAGGCATCTCCAAGGCTCATTTTGTCTGGTAACATTAATTTGAGAGGCGAGCCATGAATTTTTGATGGATTGTTAGTCCCATAACTATTTCACTAATTCCTGATAAACCTGTTGAATGCTCTTATGATGCATATTGAAAACTTTAAGGATGGGATTGGGGAATTTCGACCATCGTATGCTTGCTCTCATGATACAATGGAGACAATTCTGAATTGTGACTGTTAATAACATCCACCATTAGTGTCACCTCTGTTGTAAGTAAATGGTTTGACAGTGAACTTTGCCTGCCCACCATGGTTGCAATAGGCTGTCAGGGCATCATCTTGCCCGGTTGTGTGACAGAGCAGCTCTATCTGTTTTTCTTTTTATTTTCTTTTTTTCCTTTTTTTTTTTTGGTGGAAAGTTGTCTGTAATTCTAAAAGGCAGGAGCAATTAGGGGTGAAAAGCTTTCAAGATATGAATGAATGATTGCTGGCAAAATGGGCTCGGAATTTTTCGCAAACTGAGAATAGCCTATGGAAGAGAATAATTCGAACTTATTATTATAGAAGAAGGATGGTCACGAGAAGTAGGAAGTCTCTATCTGGGCACTTGCCATCATGGAGGGATGTTAACAAGAGCCTAGCACTGTTTTGGAATCATGTTTCTTTCAGGCTAGTCAATGAAAGTAGTGTGCCATTTTGGGAGGATGGCTGGTTCAATAGTGCACCATTAAGGACAACCTTTCCATCTCTTTATGGTCGAGTGCTGAAGAATAATGTATTGATGTTTTCTCAATGGAATGGAGGAGCATGGTTTGGGCAGTACCCTTCCAGCTCCCTCACCCTGGATCCGAACTGGAGGAGTTTAATAAGCTCAGAATGTTAAATAGAGACTGTAAGTCCAGGAAGATGCGAAGATAAACCATTGTAAGTTAACAGCAGAAAGAGCTTCTCTGTTAACTCTCTATATCAATTCGTGAACTGTGGAGGTTTATTATACCGATATTGTGGAGCTTTGTGGAAGGCATCAGCTCTAGAGAAAATTAAAGTCTTCATGTGGCTTACCGTGAAGATCAAAATCTATACAGCAGATATTTTACAGAAAAGGATGGGAGGTGGCATTCCAGTACACTCATCGCTTCGCTTCCCGAAATTTTTTCGAAGTGTATGACATGGGAAGGAATCAATGTGATGAATCATGGCTCTCTTTGGCTCCTTTTCTTCTCTGGGGAAACGGAAAAAGCAATTACTAGAATAAATAAATAAAGAATGGTTAAGACAACGATCTCGTTCAAGTTAAGCAAGTGTTATCTCATTAGAATGTCCCACATCACCAATTGCCATTTTAAAACCATTACTTAAATCCTAGGGTTTCTTAAGATAAAGTACCTATGATCTATCCAATGCAGAGCCATGGTGTCCTTGCCAATTATAGATGAACTCTGCTAACCTCTCCGAGCCTTCAAATATACATACATATTCTGCATCCATAAAAAAAAAATGGAACACATATTTTGCTTATCTAAATTTATATATTCCATGAGAGGCCCAGCCCGAGTACGAATCGCAGCCCACCAAAGCCCAAAAAAAAAAAATAACAACAAAATAGAAAAACAGGGAAGAAGACTCCCGAAGGGAGTCTTCTTCCTCCTCTCGCTGGCTCCCAATCGGAGTCGGAGACGAGCTCCCTCCGGCCCTATTTAAGGAGGAGATCCCTCCTCTCTTCCTTCCACCGAAGATTCTAAGCCCGATTGGCAGCAATCGCCGAAAAATCCACCGCAGAAGACCGTCCCTGTACCGTCCAATTTCTTGCCGGAAAAGCTTCACCGGCGACGGAGGTAAGCCTCCTCCCCTTCCTCTCTTCTCCCCCTTTCTTCCCGTGCCGATGTGCATGCTCGCCGGCGACCAGAGTCGTCGGATTTTGTTGCGGAAGAACCTTTCTTTTTGTCATTTTTTTCGACGTCGGTGGTCACCGCCGACCACCGGTTTGGTCCCCCTCTTGCCGTCGGATCGCCCCCCTTCGACCGCCGACCATCCCCGTGCCGACTGCATAGTCGATCGGCCAACCAATGAGGGGATTAAAGATCCCCTGTTTCGGCGCAAAAGAAACCCACGGGAAAAGAAGAAGAAGAAGAAGGAAAAGAAAAGAAAAAAAAAAGAAAAAGAAGGAAAAGAAAAGAAAAAGAAAAAGAAAAGAAAAAAAAGAAGAAGAAAAATAAAATAATAATAATATAATAATAATAAATAGGATTTTCTCTCCTCTCTCTTCTGTGAAGAAAAAGAAAAAAAAAAGAAGAGAGAACAGAAAAGAAAAGAAAAATAAAATAAATTAATTAAAAAAAATAATGATATGAATAATAAAATATGAGAAAGAGAGTTTCTCTCTCTTCCCTCTCTCTTCAGCCTGAATTAGTATTTTCTCTTTCTAGAATTGAACTTTCTCTCTCTAGAATCCTCTCTTTAGATTATTTCTCTCTCCTAAAATTTTTAGAATTTTGAGGAGAATGATGATGAATTTAAATAATCCTCGTGATGGATTTTTTTTGATCTGTGATCGTCGGACGGTACACCGACATCCACTTTGATCAGATTAGATATTTTTAAGATTTTAATTTCTATAATTTTATTGAATTGTTCACATGATAATCTTAACATGATTTGATCTGATCGATCGAATTTGTTGAATCATATTGTCTGAAAAATTCAAGATGAGTTTTCTCTCTCTAAAATATTCTCTCTCTTGATTGATTCTCTCCCTAAAAAGGTTAGTGAATGAAGAAATTTCTTTTAATAGTCCTGATCTGATTCTAATGAAGAATCATGATCCATGATTGTCAGACAGCGTACTGGCACCCATCTTGATCAGACCATGAATCTTTAGATTTGATCATTCATGATTTCGATCTAGCCATGACTTGATTTGATCATGTTGATTTCACCAATCGAGATATTGGACCAATCGTAATGTTGGATTATGTCACCTGATCAATTCGAATTGTACCTCATGAATTCTCTCTCCTCTGATTTTCTCTCTCTACTTGATTTTATGAATTCGATGAAGAAACCTTGGTCCTATCACTTCGAATCCGATTTGATCTGATAGTCAAAACTTTGGATCGTTTAGGTCCTAATTAGATTTTGATTAGATGAAATTAGATAATCAGACCCAATCTAAACCGTTGAAATATGGTATTCGTATTCTTTCTAATTATTGTAATTGATTCTGTATAGGATTGTGGATGTTTGATCATGGGATATCGCGATATGATCTACGAACAGAAGTTTTGGAAGAAAATTTATAGAATTATGTGGATTTATTGGAATGCGTTCGAGGTAAGTAATGTTTCATTTTTTCTAGATTTATCGATAAATTATAATATATTTTTTTGACATGATTTGTGAAACGATGCATGAATTGGATGAATAGTATTTTGTTATGAAAATATCTTATTTAAAATGTTATGATGAAGCATGATTGAACATATTGATTCCATGATGCATTATATTAATTGATTTCGATACTACATAATTATATGTTTTATTATCGAAATTAGAATATGAAATATGATTTATGAAGAATTATGATATAAGAAATATTATGAATTGACAACCTGACTATGTAAAGGATCCTGCCAATGGGGGCGTATACGTTGGCAATTGATTTGTCCTGAGAGTTCATGTCGCCAGAGAGACCAGCGACAAACCGTCAGAGAGACCAGCGGTTCCGAAGGACTTTGCTGCCAGATGATTCGCAGCTCACCGCAAGAAGATACGCGGTGTTATGACCCTGCCACAGAAAAAATATGGTCATAGCTCATGGTTGACGAAAAGAATTGAAGAACGAAAAGAAATTGAAATCTGAAAAGAAATTTGAATTTTCGAAAAAGAAATGAATTTGGTATGAACTATGTTGCATAATTGAAATTGATTTCGAATTGATGAACTCTATATACTTATTTTCTATAAATAATTATTTACTTAAATACCTGATAAAACCTATTGAAAAGTGATCATTGCTTACTGGGCTGTCTAGCTCATTACCTCCTATTTTACTGTTTTTACAGATGTTGAGAAATTAAGATGATACAAGATATGAATGGAAGAGTGATCAGAAGCAAAATCTCTATACTTTTATTTTCGGTTGAAAGTCTTATTGAATTTGATGTAAGGGACTATGAATTATTATTGAATTTATTGAGACATTTAAGAAAAAATTTAGATCGTTATATTTTGGATTTAAATTATTGTCTAATTATTTCGCTGTTGTTTTAGGATAGCATGATAAGATGCCTTGCATGCTTATGGGAAGAGTTTTCTATGAGTATGCGGTGGTTGCCATGACCCTTGATTCACAATCTCGGATCCGGGACGTGACAATTAAAGTGGTATCAGAGCATAAGTGGATGGATTATGAAACATAGAATCAGATATAGAATGGGTATAAGTGGATAGACACCAGGGACATTATAGTGTAGATCTTTGATGATTGTAGTGGGAGAAATATTTATAAATTTTGATTAAATATTAAGATTATGTATAAAAGGATCGCAAGAGATTATGACATATGGAGTTTGAAATATGATGGATAATCTATAGATTATGATATGATTAGTTAGATCTTGATCGAAAGTAATCACAAAAGGATTGACATAAAATTTTATTGTGCATTATAGTTATTAATTTGATCATTGGTTATTCAAGTAAATTGTAAGTTCAAATTCGATGTGAAAATAATACTATGATATTACTTTTAGTTGAGAAGTTGATTATTATTGACAAGATAAAGATTTGATAATAAAATATTATTCCAAGATAGACTAAGAAAAATCTTTTATGATACTTGATTGGAATATTTATCGAAATTAAATTTGGTATGTGGATTATATATAAAGTGGCATATTAGGATGAATACATATTTGAGGATATTGTAAAGAAACCTATTTCTTATTGATGAAATCGATTATGAGGTTGTAGAATATTCATCGTACTGGAATCTTTAATCATCATCCTTAGATCTAGATAATAGATCTTATTATATCTCTTGGAGACTACATGATGTGTATAAAATTTCAATTTAAAGATTTCGTATCTAAGTTGATCAAGAGATTTTCTGATATTATTGTTGAGGTTGTTAATGAAAAATTGATATCTTTAGATTAAGATAAAAGATCTGATTTATATTTATTTCAGATTAAGAGATCCATGTGAATTTACAATTTAGAAATTTTGGATTTAGAAATTGATATGGAGTTTCTTTGCTTTTGTTAACGAGGTCCCTAATTGAATCTACTATTAAATGGAGATTTGATTTTTGAGGCTTGTATGATTGAGTGAAAAGATATTTGATAGATATTGAAGATCCTGATGATAGAAATTTTAGAAAAAATAATAATAATAATAATTTAAAATTCTTATATATTCTGATTATGTCCAAATTTGGTGGAGCATCGAAGGATTTTTTTTTCTTCATTAATTTGACTTATAAAGATTTTTAGTTTGAAAATTATCGAATTGAATTGATATGAGAATTAAAATTTAATTCATATTGATTATAGTAAATCTATATGATGGTTTAAATATGATATTGGATTCAAGGGTTAATCAACATTATTGTATACCAGTAGAAGTATGAATGAGAATCGAAAGTTAATCTTTGACTTCAATTGAAATTTGAAATTTTAGATCTTTTCTATTGATAAGATAAAGAAATAATTTGATCAAAATTTTTTTTTGGTGAAGCTAAGAAATTTTGATTGTTAGATCAGAGTGCGCAATGGAAGAATGGTAATCTGAATTATTTTGAGTAAGTCAGGAATGTTGACCCTTTGAGTTAAAGAATTATGATAGATGATATGGTTTGATACAAAAAATTTATTGATATTAGAAAGAATAATATTTTAAAAATTTTAAATTATTTTAGATATCCTAATGTGATTTTTAAAGTAGTGCTTCCACCTACTATGCTAAAAAAAAAAATATTTAGCAACCTAATTCTAGGATGAGTGGATCCTTAATTTTTTATTTTAGATTTAGAATATTTAGAGATAAATTTTCTCTATCTTAAAATTAAATTTTATAATTCTCTATTTATTAGGAAGAATTTGAGATCGTTTATCGAATGATGATTTTGATCTTAGATTATTATACTCAAATATTTATCTCCAGGATATAATAAAATTTGAAGTTTGGACTCTTGTGATCATTATTATTTCTCTGACTGAATAGAAAAGATTGAGGTTATCTATTAATATTGACGATTATTCTACAAAAGATGGATTGGAGTTATTTATAATTTAATTTGATAATGAATCGATTAATTAAGAGTTGTTAATGTTTAGATAAAGAAAATTGATATACTTAGAATAGAGATATTGATTTTGATTATAAGAAAAATATAGTTTTGATTTAGATCAATTTTTGAGTTATTGATTTTTATTATGGAATGACTTAATGATAAAATTTGCTTCAAGAATGAGAATATTTAAGAGTTTGAGAGTTTGAATAAGAAAATTTCGATGACTAGAAATAGTGATATTGATTCAATCAACAATGGTGATATTGATCTTTATAAAATGACTTAATAATGAAGTTGCATCGAGAAATAAAATATTAAAAGTTCGAGAATGAGATTGAAATAATAAATCTTTAACCTTTGAAAGTACGAATAAGAGAAAATGTATATTTTTGAATTTTGATTGATTGGAATATCATCATATGATACATAGAAGTATATTTTTCTATCTTATGATGGGTTGAAATTAAGAGTGGTTAATATTTTAAAATAAATAAATAAATGATGATGAATGAAGTTCTTATGCAAGAATAGAGACATTTACCTTCTTCTATTCACAAGAGATAGATTTGATTTTAATTTGAGTCATGAGATATTGAACATTAATTTTTACAGGAAATGAGATCATAATTTCAAAATCTTGAAAATTTTGAAAATCTTTGAGATGTTGATCTTGATAAATAAGAAAATGAATGGTTCCATTTCAGATCGATGTATGATGCACCGACTTTTTCCTTATGAAATGATTTAAGAATGAATTCATATCAAGAATTAGAATATTGAAATATTTGTGGATGAGATTCAAGTAAGAAACTATGAAGACTCAAGCAAGAAAAATTTCGAGGACAAAATTTTTTTAGAGGAGAAGAATGTGAGGCCCAGCCCGAGTACGAATCGCAGCCCACCAAAGCCCAAAAAAAAAAAAAAACAAAACAGAAAAATAGGGGACGAGCTCCCTCCGGCCCTATTTAAGGAGGAGATCCCTCCTCTCTTCCTTCCATCAAAGATTCTAAGCCCGATCGGCGGCAATCGTCGAAAAATCCACCACAAAAGACCATCCCTGTGTTGTCCGATTTCTCGTCGGAAAAACTTCGTCGGCGACGGAGGTAAGCCTTCTCCCCTTCCTCTCTTCTCCCCTTTCCTTCCCGTGCTGATGTGCATGCTCGCCGACGATCGAAGTCGCCGGATTTTGTTGCGGAAGAACCTTTCTTTTTGTCATTTTTTCTGACGCCGGTAGTCACCGCCGACCATCGGTTTGATCTCCCTCTTGCCGCCGGATCGCTCCCCTTCGGCCGCCGACCATCCCCGTGCCGACTGCATAGTCGATCGGCCAACCAATGAGGAGATTAAAGATCCCCTGTTTCGGCCCAAAAGAAACCCACGGGAAAAGAAGAAGAAAAGAAGAAGAAGAAGGAAAAGAAAAGAAAAAGAAAAGAAAAAGAAAAAAGAAGAAGAAAAATAAAATAATAATAATATAATAATAATAAATAGGATTTTCTCTCCTCTCTCTTCTGTGAAGAAAAAGAAAAAAAAAGAAGAGAGAAAAGAAAAGAAAAAAAAAATAAAATAAATTAATTAAAAAAAATAATGATATGAATAATAAAATATGAGAAAGAGAGTTTCTCTCTCTTTCCTCTCTCTCTCTTCAGCCTGAACTAGTATTTTCTCTTTTTAGAATTGAATTTTCTCTCTCTACTTTCTTTCTCTATAATCCTCTCTTTAGATTATTTCTCTCTCCTAAGATTTTTAGAATTTTGAGAAGAATGATGATGAATTTAAATAATCCTCGTGATGAATTTTTTTTTATCTGTGATCGTCGGACGGTACACCGACATCCACTTTGATCAGATTAGGTATTTTTAAAATTTTAATTTCTATAATTTTATTGAATTATCTACATGATAATCTTAACATGATTTGATCTGATCGATCGAATTTGTTGAATCATATTGTCTGAAGAATTCTAGATGAATTTTCTCTCTCTAGAATTTTTTCTCTCTAGAATTTTTTCTCTCTAAAATATTCTCTCTCTTGATTGATTCTCTCCCTAAAAAGGTTAGTGAATGAAGAAATTTCTTTTAATAGTCCTGATCTGATTCTAATGAAGAATCATGATCCATGATTGTCAGACAGCGTACTGGCACCCATCTTGATCAGACCATGAATCTTTAGATTTGATCATTCATGATTTTGATCTAGCCATGACTTGATTTGATCATGTTGATTTCACCAATCGAGATATTGGACCAATCGTAATGTTGGATTATGTCACCTGATCAATTCGAATTGTACCTCATGAATTCTCTCTCCTCTGATTTTCTCTCTCTACTTGATTTTATGAATTCGATGAAGAAACCTTGGTCCTATCACTTCGAATCCGATTTGATCTGATAGTCAAAACTTTGGATCGTTTAGGTCCTAATTAGATTTTGATTAGATGAAATTAGATGATCAGACCCAATCTAAACCGTTGAAATATGGTATTCGTATTCTTTCTAATTATTGAAATTGATTCTGTATAGGATTGTGGATATTTGATTATGGGATATCACGATATGATCTACGAACAGAAGTTTTAAAAGAAAATTTATAGAATTATATGGATTTATTGGAATGCGTTCGAGGTAAGTAATGTTTCACTTTTTCTAGATTTATCAGCAAATTATAATATATTTTTCTGACATGATTTGTGAAACGATGCATGAATTGGATGAATGGTATTTTGTTATGAAAATATCTTATTTGAAATGTTATGATGAAGCCTGATTGAACATATTGATTCCATGATGCATTATATTAATTGATTTCGATACTACATGATTATATGTTTTATTATCGAAATTAGAATATGAAATATGATTTATGAAGAATTATGATATAAGAAACATTATGAATTGACAACCTGACTATGTAAAGGACCCTGCCAATGGGGGCATATACGTTGGCAATTGATTTGTCCTGAGAGTTCATGTCGCCAGAGAGACCAGCGACAAACCGTCAGAGAGACCAGCGATTTCGAAGGACTTTGCTGCCAGATGATTCGCAGCTCACCGTAAGAAGATACGCGGTGTTATGATCCTGCCACAGAAAAAATGTGGTCATAGCTCATGGTTGATGAAAAGAATTGAAGAACGAAAAGAAATTGAAATCTGAAAAGAAATTTGAATTTTCGAAAAAGAAATGAATTTGGTATGAATTATGTTGCATAATTGAAATTGATTTCGAATTGATGAACTCTATATGCTTATTTTCTATAAATGATTATTTACTTAAATATCTGATAAAATCTGTTGAAAAGTGATCATTGCTTATTGGGCTGTCTAGCTCATTACCTCCTATTTTACTGTTTTTACAGATGTTGAGGAATTAAGATGATACAAGATATGAATAGAAGAGTGATCAGAAGCAAAATCTCTATACTTTTATTTTTGGTTGAAAGTCTTATTGAATTTGATGTAAGGGACTATGAATTATTGTTGAATTTATTGAGATATTTAAGAAGAAATTTAGATCGTTATATTTTGAATTTAAATTATTGTCTAATTATTCCGCTGTTGTTTTAGGATAGCATGATAAAATGCCTTGCATGCTTATGGGAAGAATTTTCTATGAGTATGCGGCGGTTGTCATGACTCTCGATTTACAATCTCGGATCGGGGACATGACATTCCATGCCGTATGATTTAGCCCCATTTACAGAAATATATCGCCTAACTAAACTTTTCCATTATAAAAATATATAACTTACCCGCAGGCTGTGGCAGCCAATTGAGCTGGACAGTCATAAGCAAGCCTGGATGGTGCTGCAGCAGTTCGGACTGCAACGCTTCTCTGGGAATTCTAGTCTTTTTCCGACCCGGATGTATGGATTGAGGGATTAAGGAAAATGGCTACAATTTTTATTGTCTCAGCCAGTGTGGTTGGCCTGAGACTTAGAATTTGCCTTAAAGAGTTAGCAGACCAATGCAAAACTTCACCGACTGGTACTGGTAATTAACCAGCAATCAACTCAGTATCTCTTTTGTGGTAGAAGTAATCTAACTGAGTTGGGTTTGAATCTAAACTCAGTCCCATGTTTTCTCTAACTTATACATTTTTAGGTTGGGCAATTCTGGTTCGTGCAAAAGGTTATGGTCATATTAATCAAGAATGGAGATTATTTTTCATTAGGAATTATATATTTGGTTCAGGTCAGATTGATATCAAGTTAGGTTTGGTGTCAATTTTTAGGTATGAATGAAGTAGCACCATTACCCCCATCCCTGATGGCCCCAACTGCCGACAAGTTTCTCTGAATTTTAAAAGAGAGAAATATTTGTAAGCTAGATATGATTCGAGGATGATACCATTATAATACTAGAACTTGGTTCTAAATGTAACCTGCTGCTTTCGATGAAGTGGGAGTTAATATCGGACTCCATGATGAATATCTGGTCTAAGCTAGCCACCAATAATAGCAGTCTGTGCTTGCATAATGACCCTGATGAAAAGAGTACCATCACAAATCCATGCAAGTGCTTCACAGATGATCCAACATGCGACCTAGAGAGCCAATTGTTCAGGCTTTTGAAATCAGAAGATGGATGATTCTATAGAATAAAATTATTAAGGATGCAACTCATTTGCAACCGAAATCAAAATCAAAATGAATTGAAATGGAAGTTGGAATGGCCATATCCCCCGATGCATTTGGTTCGTCACTAAAATTAAAATTGAAATCAGATTTGAATATAAAAGGAGAGTCAAGATTAGATTTTGAAGCATTCGAGAATTTTCATTTCTTTCGAAAATTAAAATAGAAATAAAATTTTCTCTGATCAAATAGTTAGAATAATAGTCGCTCATTCACATTTGCATTCCAAATGTCCAACTCCCCAACTAAACACATCCTAAATGTGTATTTATGATGACTTATATCAAACTCAAAAATCATGGACCAGCTTTTCTACACTGTGAAAAGATTTAAATTGATTTTTTTCTCTCATCGATAGCTATTAACTCTGTGATTGCTGTAAAAGAGTGAGTGCAATGTGAATGGTTACTTTTATAGACATCCTTTAGTTGATAAAATGTTACCGTCATATATTAAATTGGAAGAAGGAATTCTAGATAAAGTGCTAATCATATGTTGGCTTGGAACTACTTAATTATCTGAAAAGTTATGGTAGTCTCCCTGTTTTACATAGAAGCAGGGCACTTTCTTTATTTCCCACTTCAGAGCAATTTGGATGATGCTAACAACGGATTAAAAGAGAGTTATGTCACTGTTCAGCACACCATCCATTAGTTATATGAATTTGCATGTATATAATAACAGCATGCCATGCATGATTCAGTTTGGGAATTACAAAAACATTCTACATGTTGAGAATAAATAGCTTAATCCATGTGGAGGGCTCTCTAGGCGGTTTATATCAAGAATTATGTACCATCCGTAGCCTATTACAAGAATTATCCACATAGAAGTGGTCAAACATCATTTGTTGTTGGTATTTGATGGCAAACCGAAATATGAATTGGGAATTAATGGAGGAATTGCTGTTAACATTTCCTCTCATGCTTGCATACGGTGACTCTGGATGGTTCCATGGTGATTATATGAGAAGACCAAAGCATGGATTCAGTATAACTAAAAAACATGAAGAAATTTTAATTGCATTTAACAACCATCTTTTGTTTAGTTGGTTGGCACTTCAGGAGCTCCGGGTTCAAATATTGGATCTTTCTTCAAATTTTTAAAGGAATTTTTTTTTTTTTAAACTTTGTATTTTCCAAATTTCCATACATAGATCTCAAGATGATGTTGAGATAATTTGAAATAAAAAAAGATAGAACTAGTTATACATCCATATTTGAAAGACAAGTTAGTTTCAATTCCATGGCTCTTGATATCAAAGTGAACTTAAATAAAAGATCTTGATGCTTTTTTTAAAGCGTAAATGAGCAAGTTCAAACCACTTTCATTGTGAAGGACAAGCATGAAGAACTGGTATAAAAATACATGTGCTATATGAGTTAACATATCCATAAAGCTACATTCTTATTCCTAAAAATATGAAATATTTATATTCTGCAGATCCAATTCTTGGGTATGGTAGCATTCAAGCAACCATCAAGGCAACCAACAACTTGTGGATGCCCCACCTAAGTTTGCAATGAGAAGTGCAATTCCAGTAACCAATTCCTCATCTAAACAAGCATAAAGGAGAGAGAGAGAAAAAAAAAAAAAGAAACAAAAGACTATGGTGGGCCCGCCGTCATATTGGCCCACGGCATCAGCAGCGGTTGAGGATTCGTTTTCGCTCACCAGATCGCTATCCCTCCATATCTCGGCTTCTTCTTCCCGCTTCCTCTCACTCTACTGCAGCCCCCATTTTTTTTCCCCTGCTCTCTCCTCGGTTCCTTCGAAGCCCGAAGGCCAAAAAAAGAAATTCCAAATCCTAGCGCCGGAGATCTCCGCGACCGAGATCTCCACTCCCATGGCCTCTCTCTGATCCTCTCCTTTTCTGGTTCTCGGAAGAAACCGTAGCAATGGAGAGGGATCACTCCTCCGACTCCTCCTCCGACGAGGAGGAGGACCGCCGAACCCTCGTCCCCCAGAACGAGGTGAAGCCCCGGCACCCGTTCTGCGCCTTCGAGATCGGCGACCTCCCGGCCCGGATCCGCCGCGGCTTCTGGACCAGCAAGCGCTACCTCCTCGCCATCTGCCTCCCCCTCGTCCTCATCCTCCTCTTCTTCTCCCTCGACCTTGGTAGCCTCTTCAATGGCGTCTCCATCGTCCGGACTGACTCCCCTGGTGACCGGATGCGGGAGTCCGAGCTCCGGGCGCTCTATCTCCTCAGGAACCAGCAATTAGGGCTTCTTAAACTCTGGAATCAGACCCTCTCTACTGCTCATTCCGGATCCGAGGCCTCTCCTGCTACTCCTTCAGTTCCATCCAACAGCTCCAATTCCACCACTTCAGGTAAAGTCGTCGATCTGCCGCAGTCCTTCAAGTCGGTCTCGTTCGCGGAGTTCAGATCGGCATTGCTGGAGCAGATCAAGCTCAACAAACAGATCCAAACAACTCTTCTTTCCGCTCATCGGGTCGGGAACACTTCCTCGGAGTTGTCAGATGACAATATGGGTTTCGATCTATCTGGTTCTGGAGTTGATGTGTGTAAAATAGTGGAGAGACCGAAGGAAAGAAAGACGATTGAGTGGAAACCGAAGAAAGATCGTTACTTATTTGCGATATGTTTGTCTGGTCAGATGTCCAACCATTTGATCTGCTTGGAGAAGCACATGTTCTTTGCTGCACTTCTGGGCCGCACGCTGATTTTGCCGAGCTCCAAATTTGATTACCAGTATGACCGTGTCTTGGACATTGACCACATCAATCAGTGCTTTGATAGAAAGGTTGTGATCACGTTTGAAGAATTTTATGAAATGAAGAAGAATAAGATGAGGATAGATAGGTTTATATGCTATATTGCTTCGCCCCCTTGTTATCTGGATGAGGAGCATACAAAGAGGTTGGAGAAGTTGGGAATTTCGTTGGGCAAGATCGAAGCTGCTTGGCCTGAGGATGCCAAATTGAAGACGCAAAAGAAGAGGGTTGTGGATGATATCATGCCCAAATTCTCATCTGACGATGAGGTTCTTGCTATTGGGGATATGTTCTATGCTGATGTGGAGGAGGAGTGGGTGATGCAGCCAGGTGGTCCGCTTGATCACAAATGCAAGACGGTGATCCAACCGAGTCGGCTCATTATTCTTACGGCGCAGCGTTTTGTGCAGACGTTCTTGGGGAGTAACTATATAGCTCTGCATTTTCGTCGGCATGGATTCCTGAAATTCTGGTAAGCTTTCTATTTGTGTGTTTGTTTTCTCGTTATTGTTATTGAATGATGTCATGTACAGTAAGCATCTCATGGCATATGATCATTATCAGTGCATTTAAAGTAGAGATCTTTATTCGGTGATACATGATTGGGTGTACATTGGAGCTCATTTATTTATTATAGGGTCAATTCTTGGTCACTTTTCTGTTCAGGTATTTGTCTTGATTTTTTTTTTCCTACTTCAATTTGAGATTAGTTGGTCTATGAAACTATTTTAAAGCTTAATGATATTTTGGCGATCATTTTGACTTTTTCTGGTTTGACTTGTAGGAAATAAGGAAGCAACGTAAGATGAAATTAGCTCCCTGTATTAGATATATGCCCTAGTCCCTTAGTTGTTGTCATGTCCTAGATATGGTGGATATGTGATCCAAATGCGAGCTGATGAGATAACACATATACAACATATTATTTAATTCATTGCCTTTTGGGTTGGCTAACGTTGGAAGGAGGAGTTCGGAATGCTACCATTCAAAGGATAGAGATATCTTGCATGCTGGAGGTTGTTGTAGTTAGCTTGTAGGTTCTGATGCTCTTAGAATTTGTGGATTGGACACAAGTTCACATAGTCTCTTACTTGAAAAAATCCTGGATAAAATGAGTCTCTATACATTGATATGATTGAGTTGGACTTTTGATTGAGAATACGAAGTAAAAAGATTTCCTTATTTCATTTCCTCATTCCTTGTTGGAGAGAATGAATTTAGGATTCAGCCTACCAATCAAGGTTTCAAGGAGTTTGAGAAGCCTGCTATGCTGCTCAAGCCTTTAGTGTTTTCTTATTCCCTTCCCACATAGATTCCACAAGATCAATTTATTTAAAAGAATTAAAATCTGACTACAAAGGTAAGGACATATTTTACTGAATTTATTTGACCTTCTAAAGTTCTAGGGGAGGGGCACTTGGCTATTTCATTTTAGCTTAGTCCATGATACATATTGCATGGGTTAGATATAGCTAGCCCTGTTGCTGGAATGTTTTCAACACTTATTTTTCTATTAATACCTATTAATACAGCTAGTAACTCAACAAAATTTAGTGCGTGGATACATGTAATAGTTGTAGTTTCAAATCTTATTTAGTACTTGGAGACTTTGGCATCTCTGGCTAATACCCAAACTGAACCTGGAATATGTATCCAAGCAATCTAATTAAAAACCATAGATGATAAACTAAATCCTATCAATTTGTGCTGATATGTCATGGTTAGTTTCTAAGTTCATCATGACAAGCATGGGAGGAGGCAGATTATTGGGCTTCGGTTTTCTGTAACTTGAGGAGAGAATTTTGGTCACTTCATTATGATGCCATGAATTGTTAATGGAAGTTCTCACATATTACTCATATGACAAACGGTACCTATGTCCATGCATCCTGGCATACAGAATTAGCACTTCTCTATATGCAGCCCATAAATCTAATGCTGGTTAATCCAAAGTGTTGGATGGCATTATTTTATTAAACTGGATTTGGGGGTTTCCCATGATTTTAAGACTGGAAGTGCGAGGTTGGTGGACAAGAGGCCACTCAGTGCCTAGGCACAAGGCGAATGCCTAGGCGGCTGCCCATCTGCAACCACCACTGCTACTAATGGCCATAGAAGCAGCCTAGCAATAGTGCTGCTAGAAGGGGGAAAGGGAAAAGAAGGAAAGTGGCCATCACCAAATGCCAATTATCATCTGTGGCTTGCCAACCATTTGTGTCTGGCCAGGGACCAGCCACTACCACTATGCTCTATGAGGGATTAAGCATTTAGGTTTTAGGGGTGAAAAGGTGGACAGATGATCAGGAGAATGGCAAGTTAAAAGGAATAGCTGAACAGACAGGCAATGGGTTTTTTTGGTGGGATACCCGACCTTTTTCAGGACTAGACCTGCTTACAAGGGCCCAGGCACCTTCCTGGTGGTAGGCTATCTTTTTGGGCTGCCTGGGGGCTTGATCCACCTAAGGTGGCACCTAGCCTGCTTTATTAAACATTGGAATTTTCTAGAATTCAAGCAGAAAAAATGCTGTTAGTCATGGCAAACGCACTTTGATTGGTTCAGTCATTTCCTTTTTTATTCCTTTTTCTTGATAGGGGTGTTCTAGGAATTGACCAAATAGGAACAAGGGTTCAAAGTTCCATTGAGAGCATCAATTCTTGGTGCTTTGGGTGAACAAATCACTCAAATTAGATGGGGCCTCTCTCATTTTTTACGACTTGTAGTTAGAGGTTAAATTGATATTATTGTTGAGAAATTTCAGGATTTAGTTACATTGCTGTTAAGGAAAAAAGCATAACACAATGTGAACAAAGTTTGTCAGTTATACATGATGTAGGAGTTTGAGTCTAGGTACTAGTGGGTTATTGGTGAAAAAACTGCCTGTGGCAACTAGAGTTTATTTGTTAAATCTCTCGAATGTTCCTTTAGTTCTAGTAAGGTGGGATAATATGACTTAAAATTTCAAATCTTCAAAATGTGTCTAAAGTAGGTTATATAGGTTTGGAATCATAATTTGTAGCGCCTATGAGCAGATCTCTAGCAATACTCTTATGTCAGACAAAAATGATTCAAGAAAGTAAGCAATATCAGATATTGTTGAATTATTTATGGTTCAAAACAGTCAAGGTAAATTTTACAATATTTTTTACAGGCTAAGAACAGATAAAAGACGAAAGAATTGTGAGATTTATGATGAGAGCAGATTTGGTTGGATGGAACATTCACCAAAAATCAGAGATGGGGGACTTCCTTGAGGAAGATAATAGATTTTATTAGACAAGCACTTGTTAGGGGTCGCAAAGTAGGCTTCTATGTTTTGCTGATGTTTAAGATCCTGGCTTTAGAATTGATTAGTATGAAAGTATTCGAGGTGTTTTTCATGAAAAGATGGTTAAAGCTCACAATTTGGAAGAGCTATATACAAGGACTAAGGACTTGATCCATCTTGCCATACCATATTGGACCGAAGAGAGATGGGATCCTGGGACACATCCGAGACCTCGAATCTCTCGAATCTTTCCAAACCAGGTCATTGGGACTATTACATCCGAACACTTGGGATGGTCCGGCATCTTGGAACACCAATTTTTATTTTACTTTTATATATTTTTTCCTCTTTGTTCTTGTTTCTAATGGTTGTTCTGATTTGTGTTAATTCATACTGGTACCTGTACCAGCCTAGCCCTAGACCAGAACAGGCCCTGGTACTAGGATTTAAGACTGTACATCTTTGTCTTGCTGAACAGAGTAGGTCTATTACGAATGAGTGTATTCAAAATCTTGTATCAAGGATCTTAAGATGTACCTGTTCTTTAAAATATGGCTGTGGAGGCTTCAAAGAGGATTGTGGAGGCAAGTAAAAAGGGGTTAGTTTAATGGAATTGGTTGTGCGTGTAGTTTCTGGGTTACTGCCACCCCTTCATTGTCTGTGGTGGATGTCTTGATAAATGTTTAGGTGATAAATGTCCGGATTAGTAAAAATGATGTCTCAAGGTATTTCCTTTGTCAAGTTTTTAGCCTTAAACCTAATCTTGGAGTGCTGCATTATGAAGATGGCATGGAGTCATCAGTTCTTGCTATCTCGAGGAGTTCCACTCCATTGGTATATCTTCTATTAGGAGATAAAAGGAAAGAAGAAAAGGAACAATAAGAGATTCAGTACAATCTTTGTTTATGGCTTAGAATACTCTCATAATTGGCAATAATGAATCTTATTTTCATCACCTTATTATCTTCATGTTTTATGTATGTAAAGAGATTTATTAGTCTAACTTCTTTTATTCACTTTTTTTTGTATGATTAACTATATATGAATGGACAGTGTTACTATGTAACTCCTTTGCATCCGTTTAGGCATTAGGTTATACCTATCCAACTCTTACGCCTGCCCTATTTCTGAAGCATGGGTTTCTTTTTCCATTTGTCATTTGTTGATTAAGTTGATGAATTTTATAGTCAAAAACAAAGTTTTGAATCCCATGGGATGGGGTTGTCCTGATTTTTTCATAGAACGGGATGCGCCGTGATCTCATCCTGTTCCGACACTAGGGACAAGGGATGTCTTACGACGTCCTGATTGGAATGCTAGGACGTTAGCTGGACAGCCCTATCACGACATATAGGATGGTATCTTGTGTCGATGTCCCACGGAACATTCTACTGGAACTTGAATCCTTGATCAAGGTTTTAAATCCCATGGGATGGGGGCATCCCGATTTTCGCCTGGAATAGGACACCCTGCGTCCTGCTCCATCTTGGTGGCCGTCTCAGTTGGGTGTCCCGGTACATGCTTGGAACGTCCTTATATATATATTATATTTTTTTGAATTTATCTTGAAGTTTTATTGGTCTATTTATTGTTTAAATATGTTTGAACTTTTAAGATAAGGCACGGATGAATATGATTTGTCCGATTTAAAGGAATATATAGGATTGAAATCCTGGCCTAAATAGCATCTGACTATGTGTGAATAGATGAGGAGCAAGCGGAGTCATGGGCGTCGATCGGAGCAGCTGCGTGGGGTCTGTGGGCGCGATGCTCGGGCCGAGAGATCACGGACTCGGAACGTTTTGAGAGTTGTCCTATAGATGCGATCGAATGGACGAGATCGAATGGATCGCGTCACACAACCCATGGGGGAAATCCGTATCATGATTGCATGCACTAGGTGCAATTGGATTGCGTCAGATCCCAGGGTGGATAACACGCCATGCTACCCCTTGTATTTCACCAATTCTCAATTGCACGCTTTCCACCGTGCATATGGTTCAGGATTTGCCCTAGTTCACTTGGACTTGGTGCATGCACCAGGTGCAATTGGACCGCGTCAAATCCCACAATGGATAACACGCCATGCTACCCCTTGTATTTCCCCAATTTATGATTGCACTATCCATTGTGCATATGCTTTGGGATTTGCCCTGGTTCACTTGGACCAGGTGCCTGCACTAGGTGCAATTGGACCGCATCAAATCCCACGGTGGATAACATGCCAGGCTACCCCTTGTATTTCACCAATTCCCGATTGCATGCTATCCATCTTGCATATGCTCCGGGATTTGCCCTGGTTCACTTGGACATGGTGCATGCAATAATTTCTCATTCGAAGGCCCTGAACCCTGTTTTCTTCCCCTGCGATCCTCTCTCCTCGCTCCTCCCTCTCGAGTCCCAATTGGCTCTAGTGCTCCAATGGCCTTCCTCCTTTCTCCTCCCTTCTCCTTCCCGAGCTATCCTTCCACCAGCATACTCTGTTCTCGGAAAACTGAAATCGAAGGGCAAATGCCGTGCTCCCTCTGGTGCCGATGCTGATGCCGACGCACGGAAAAGGTCAATACTCCCTTTTCTCTCATTCTTCTCCCCCCTCCCGGCGACGAATGGGCCATTCGAGCTTTGAATCATCATTAGCATTCCAAAAGAAAAAGTTAGGGCACGATCGGGATGGTCATACCGGTGCTTTATCTGATCGGGATGAAGATGGGATGGTTGGGACGAAGGCCGGCAATATGTTTCGGGGTGCCGCACCCATGCCGGAATCCCAAAGGAATAGGATGGGATGGCCGGGACGGCCCCCATCCGGGACTTCAATCATTGCTTATAATGTCTCCTAACTCATGATTCTTGCCCAAGTGGTAGAATCTATGTCACTGCTTTCTTTCTTTTGATTTATTAAAGAACATTTTTGATTTCTGGAATAGTGTTAATTTTAAGAAAATTTAGAGAATTGATGGCTACAGTACAAGGCCTGGGACTGGATAACCAATGTAATCAGACTGACTAATAATAAGTGACAGATGCAAATGTTGCCTTGAAAAAACTTTAGATCTTACAATACTTTAATTCTGCCTACACAGCATAAATTTTTACCTTTTGGTTTGCTAGTATTGGTGGACTAATATATTCATTTTAGTGGATGTCGTTGACATGTAGTATTTACAACTAACACGTCACAGTTCTCTTCTGACTGCTAGAAATGCATTTGGCTTCTTTTGTCATGCTGACAATGTATATTTCATGCTTTCCTGCAGCAATGTGAAGAAAGAGAGCTGCTTTTATCCCATTCCCCAAGCAGCAGAGTGCATACTACGGATGGTAGAAAGAGCTAATGCCCCTGTGATTTATCTTTCTACTGATGCTGCTGATAGTGAAACAAATCTTCTACAGTCTATGGTTCTGGTTAATGACAAGCCAGTTCCGCTGGTCAAGAGACCAGATCATAATAGTGCTGAGAAATGGGATGCCCTGTTATATCGAAATCATATGGGCGGAGATGGTCAGGTGAGATATTCCCCTTAAGAAAACACCGATTTATATAAAAACAGAAGCCCACTAGGTTTCTGCATTCTATTCTGCCCCTTGTCAGGAGACACTGTCAACGCAGGGGCATTCACTGAGCTGGTTTTAATTGCATGCAGGTTGAGGCCATGCTGGATAAAACAATCTGCGCATTGTCAAATGTTTTCATAGGGGCGTCCGGTTCAACTTTCACTGAAGATATTATTCGGCTCCGGAGAGGCTGGGAATCTGCTTCCCAGTGTGATGAGTACCTTTGCCAGGGAGAGCTGCCTAATTACGTAGCCGAGCTGCAATGATGGAAGAGCCATTTGGTTGTTGTGCCCTCCGTCACACCATCACAAATATATTCTTAGTTCGTAGTGGTTACGTGTATATTGATGCGTCAATTGAGTTTACGATAGTATTTTGTTCCCAATGACCTTGATTCATTCTGCAGACTGCCCATTTGGTTGTTGTGTTCATTAGTGTAATAGCAATTCATGACCAGCTTCTGTCAAAAGCTTCATCATTTTGGTGCAGCGGGCAACAAGTGTATCAGATCCTAGGGGGTGGAATATGTCTCTATTAGAGATGATTTGAGCTTTAATAACCTAGATCATCTCTTTCCTTAGTACTGTGAACAAAATATTACTATGAAGCCTGTATCAACTTAAATTCACAACTTCAATTTACGGCCTTTGTTAGCAACTTTTGAGGGCAAAATTGCATTTTTCCCAGTATTATTCTCTCATCTGCCAACTTGGATTGCATGGTGTATCCGCTCAAAAGATGCTTTACGATTCATCTCGGTACGTTAAAGTTTTGACTACATAATATATTATTTACAAACTCTTTTTTTAAGGAAAAAATATATTATACAAACTCAACTATGAATTAATAAGCAATAAACGGAAACATTTCATGTGACATGCTGAATGTAGAGGCTTTTCTGAAAGCTACTTCTGATGATTCCAATTGAAAATTTGAAATGCCGCATAACAGCGCCATTATTGTACGTCCGATGATTTCCATTGGAACGCAAAATGGACGGCCCAGAAGTCAAGTGCGGTTGTGGAGCGGTGCCTCCACTTCCAAGCTCCCGACAGCGGGGAGGGAATGGGATAAGGCGCACTACGGACGCACGCAAGAGGCCACCGGCATTGGCGACCCAACTCCCTCTCAAGCAATTCCGTGCCACACTCTCCCACATCCGTGCCCTTTCAATTAATTAATTTGTTGAATTCTTTTAACAATAATAGTGTAATAATACGATACTTAATAGTTGGAGACATGGTAGTGGAGGGTGGGTTCGCGGTAATTCTTCGTGTTCCCCGTCTCTTTTCTATTTTCAAGTAGGAGGTAAACCGGGTGCCGTGGCAAAACGCACGCCGTGAGCATCTCCCACGCCGAGATGCTCCCTTCTTCGCCTTATTGTCCTCTCTGTCTTCTTCCTCTTTTTTAGTAGAAGCTAAGCTTAGGGCTTCGCTTCTCTTTCTACACTTGGCCATGGCATCGGCTTCTTGTCCTTCTACTGGCATTCCTGCGACCTACTTTGGCGCTACTAAGCGTGAGCTCCTCCGATGCTCCTCGAAGCGCTGGCGGAAGCAGGCGGTGAGATGGAATCTGCCTCTGCTGCGGCCGATGACGGTCCGTGCGTCTCTCGACGCCAAGGTGTCTGATATGGGTGTCAAGGGTGAGCTTTTGAGCTTTATGACTATTTCTCCGTGGGGTTTTGAGGATCTCAAGATTCGGATTATGTGTAAGATTTTGAAGTTTGACTGGAGATTCGGTTAGATTTTTGCTGCTATGGAGCGGTCGGCCAAGTTAGGACGCCTTGAGTTCCTTAATTGTCTTTCGTTTCTGAATTTGATAACATGCAGCTGAGCTATTGAGGGCTTCTAAGTGGTTTTTGGTCACGGTCGATGTTCTTATACTTATCGTGTTTGTTGCATCACAATTGCCACTCTTGGGATCCACAGATTGGTATTGCAGTCCAAAAAGTTAATCATCTTTTGGCTTTTCTTGAATCATCACTTCACAAAGTTAATCATCGTTTGTCTTTTCTTGAATTGAGCTTAAGATCTCTCTCGCTCTTCCTCCGTCTCTCTCTATCTCTCTCTCAAAGACACACACAGAGACCATTTTAATTTTCATTATTGTATGCCAAATCCATCTAGTGGATGGCTGTGAACTGCACATTTGATTCCTTCCAATTCAGTATATTTGTGATGCCGGGAGAAACATCAAAGATGCGTAAGGTAGCATCATCTTTCAATTCCCAGTATATTAGTACTTTACAACAATTGTCTGGCAGGGTCTTATGATTGTTATTGGTCCTCGATTTACTTAATAATCTTAATTCTTATGGACACACAACCAAGCAAATTTTGATGTTTGAGAGCATGATCAAATATGACATAAATATATGAAGCTTCCAATTGCAGAAGAGAGTGCACCTTGATAACATTGGCCCTCAAACAATTGATAGAACAGTTTTCTTCTCCAGTTTGCTGGTTGGAGAGAGAGAGAGAGAGAGAGAGAGAGAGATCATGTTTGATGCTGAATCAGTTTATAACTTGTTGTTAAGAACGGTGCCAATAGGGTAATCAAATCTGACTTTGATTTGAATCTTGTGCATATGACTGCCAAGTTTCTTCTTTCACTGTGAAATTGTGACTGTAGGAAGTTTCGTTATGACTTTAGTGTCAGTGACCCTTTCCAGCAAATGCAATTTCGTAAGCAGACTTTATCGGAGTTGAAAACAAGAGAGGAAGACGATGGGATTGATTGATTTTGAGGACCAAAGATCGGAGGTGGAGACAAGGAAATCCCAGATTGGTTTAAAGGATTAGTTCCTGCTGATTGGAGATGTTTAATATTGTTATTTGAATGGGATTGTCAGTACTGCTATGACAAGGCATGTAAAAATTGGAAATGGTTAGCACATAAAATAATTTTTATCGTTTAGAGTGCCAGACAAAAAAAGGTCTTTTGATTGAAGTGCCATAATTCTGAAGGAGTTGGTTATATATAACACTATTTTTGTCTTGTAGAGGTAGAATCATAGTTGTGAGGTGATAAGAGAGAGTTTTTGGATTTTACTTCTTCCTTTAATGTTCACTAGGATTTAACACAAGCAATGCTTGACTAAGAGGGAAAGGAGATGCTGAGGATAGTCACTTGGTAGCTGTAGATGTCCTAATCCATTTAGGATTCTGTTCCATACAAGTATTTTGTTTGACTAATTTCTGTTTTATATTCCATTTATTGCTAATTTGGGACACCCTCGCCCCTCTGAAATTGCAGTTTATGTTCTCATTTAGAGTGAAAGGCAAACCAGGGTCTTTTGATTGAAGTGCTATGATGGTGAAGGTGTTGTTATACATAATGCTACCTTTGGTCTGTACAGGTGGAATCATAGTTGTGAGGTGATAAGAGAGGGTTTTGGATTTTACTTCTTCCTTTAATGTTCACTAGGATTCAACACATAAAATGCATGTGACTTAGCAAGAGGGAAAGGAGATGCTGCGTGTAGTCTCTTGGTGGTTGTTGATGTCCTAATCCATTTAGGGTTATGGTTCATATAGGTATTTGTTTGATTAATTTTTCTTTTTTATAATCCATTTATTGCTAATTCTAGGGCATCCTCTCCCCTCTGAAGTTGCAGTTTATGTTCTCTATTTAGGTCCATCCAAATAGTAGACCCTTATCCATCACACCTGTAATTTGGTGGCTATCCATGTTCTATCATTAACACAGTCATTTGCTGATAATGGAATCATAAGTTCTTCTTTTAAATGTAAACAATATAGCTTAATTCATACATTCAATAGTTTCTGCTACTGGCTTAAATGGTCGGTCCAGTATTAGCTTTAAAAAAAAAAATATAGGACCACAAAGCCAAGTCTTGCTGTATTCGGACAATGACTCTGTCCTATTAGTTAAGATAATCTTACACTTTCTTTTCTTCTGTAAATTGATTTTTCTAGCTTTCTTTCTTGCATTTTGCATGGACTGTGCATTAATATTGCCTTGTTGAATATATTGTTATTATTTTTAATTTATTTATTTTTTAAAATTATGACAGCTCCAAAAGGGTTGTTTCCACCGGAACCTGAGCACTACAGGGGGCCAAAGCTTAAAATAGCTATTATTGGAGCTGGGCTTGCTGGCATGTCAACGGCAGTTGAGCTTTTGGATCAGGGGCATGAGGTTGGTACAGATTATCTCTGAAAGACATTTCTTGAGTATCTTGCTTCTGTCATGTAGAGTTTTCAATAGAAAATATTGGTTAGGTTCCCTATTATCACAATTGCTACCTATTTTCTTCTATTACTTGGTCGTGTCCTGTGTTTTATGACTGGAATCCTGGCAGCATTGATGGCATTAATTCTTTTTCTTTTACATCTGACATGATTCTGATTTTTTTTTCATATGATATATAGATCCCTTCTACAGGACAGCCTTGAATGTGATAATGTGGAACTATTCATGAAGATTCTTTTTCTCCATTTGCAGGTTGAGATATATGAATCCCGAACTTTCATTGGTGGCAAAGTGGGTTCTTTTGTGGACAAACGTGGAAACCATATTGAGATGGGGCTTCATGTTTTCTTTGGTTGCTATAGCAATCTTTTTCGACTTATGAAAAAGGTAAATAATGTCCATACATAATAATCATCAGTAGAAAGGAATATTCCTGCATAATATCTTGACCATTGGATCCATATTCAAGGCAGTGAATTTGTTGACTGTACACTCTAGCTGTGCTCACTTGGGAGCAAGCTGGATCCAAGTTGGGAAATCTGGGAGAAGAGGGATTCTTTCTTCATGTGAGCCTTAAGTAGCCTTAAATTAGAATCTATATGATAGTAAATCATAAATTTAATGTAGTATGTCACAAGGTGTGCCGTCTAAGTACCGGATCCCATACCCTGCCATCCTATTATAGTATCGGTACGCAGGTCGGTATGGTACAAGATAATATACTGAGTGTCAATATTTTATGAGATCAGTATGGTACAGTATGCCCCACATTGGATGGTATTGGGCAATACAACAAACCATGGTCTGTCATGTGAACATGAATTGATGCCTATTCCATAATCTGGTTTGATGTGTTATATTTCTCCTGTCAAATCATCTATGGTAGCATTCGAGGAAATCTGAACCGCTCATTTTTTATGTACTGACTGCTTAACTTCTAATTCAACTAGTGATTTTCCTCATTGTTGCATGAATGGTGATTTTTTGTTACCTGTTCCTTCTGCCAAAGTTCATACTTAAAAGCTCAGTGTCTAGATTGTTAATCTTGCTATTAGTGACTCATTATAATATCTATGTTAAGATATTACTCACTGGTTAAAAATTTATGTGCTGTTACTTACTTTTTACTGCTTTACATTTATCAGGTTGGTGCTGATGAAAATTTATTGGTGAAGGACCACACTCACATGTTTGTAAATAAAGGGGGTGAAATTGGTGGTATGTTATATGACTTTTGGTAACCATCTGTTTATCATAGGATGGAGCAATTTCACAATTGGTAAAGACTTCAAGTTTCATATTGAGGTCAAAGGTTCAACCGTAGGGTTATTAAAAACAATATGAAAATGGTGAAACCAAATTTGGGTCTCTTTATGGAATTTCAGTAGCACACCCCTCCCTCAACCTGCACTTTTCAGTTATTATCACTTTATTTTATTTTATGTTGTTTGAATCTCCACTGCAGAACTTGATTTTCGATTTCCATTGGGGGCACCAATACATGGTATACGAGCATTTCTAGCGACCAATCAACTCAAGGTGAATTTGACTATTGTTGATTGTTTTTTTGAATAGTTCATTTAACAGCCATTTATTCGTTGCACATTACAAGAACTCACTAAAAATGATTACTTTAATTGCTAGAGCTAACTAGACCAAGGTCCTCAAAATTGGTACCAAGAACCATACTCGTACATTACTAGTTCAATGCAGTCTGGTACGATATGCACCCTGTTCCAAGATAGACTTCCAACATACTTCCAACTTTTTTTTAAATCACTCCTAGCCATGGTAGAGCACGAATGGGGCAATACAGGTCAGTACTGGGCAATTTCGCCCAATTTGGACTAGTATGGGCCAGTTCAGCTCATATACAGAATTGAACCTTTGCCATTGTACTGGTGCCTTATTAGTATAGTATGGTACAGTTGATATAGGACAGTGCAGGTTGGTACAACATATCTTGAACTAGACATTCGGATAATCATTTTTAAGATGATTCTATACATTTTTCCACCAACTATTTTATATATTTTTTCACCATTACTTGAAATTGGTGAGCTTTACTTCATTTGTGCCTCCAGTCTTGTAAGTATCCTATCTCATCTTGCCATTGCAGTATGCTATTATGAGGCTTATGAAAAATGATTTGGTTGGTTGTAGCACATGGTTCTCCTGTTTCCATAAATGCTTGCTGAATGGCTTACATAAAGTGATTTAGTTAGCATGAGCACATGCTTTACCTGCTCACAAAACACTTGAGTTGTCATGATCCTTCTGTGCTGTTAATCCTTAACTCTTAGCTTGCAAATGTACCTGATCTCTGAGATATTAATATTCTCTAAAACTTGTTATGAAACCTGCAGAGACCCTTAAGGGAAATGAATATGGTGGCAAAGCATGTGACTTTAGTAAGAGTGGTTGTTCATGTATTTTACAAATGCAAAGACCATGAATCATCCTTTATTAATCAATGAGCTTAACCTTCCACAAATCTCAGCTCTGATAGGGCAGCGTACAACCCAGTGTGCTCCAAACATGTCTTTGTGCTTCTCTATGAATTTTTAACAACTGCCTTGTTAGGTTATAGGATGTTTCTCTTGAATCTGGAAAAATGTTCTGACTTTTCGGTGACAATATTGATCAAAACCTAAACTCTTATTGTTGGTACATAGTCATTGTTGGTTGATTCCTGGATCACCTACTGATATATTAATATGCTTTATTTGGATAAGTCCTCTTTCTGCATTTGCAAGGTATTAGCATGGCTTGACTTCACCATTTCTTTACATATTTTTACCATTTGGAGTGCCTCCCCTCGACCAAAAACCAAAAAGAAAAAAGGAAAACCCACACCAACATGCATTCTTATGAAAATGATCACATATTTTATCTTGTTTTGATCAAAATATGTCAAGTTTCCTGTATGTATTCATTCATTCGAATGCCTATTATGGTGCTTACATTTATAATTTCTGATTCTTCAACAGCCTTATGATAAAGCAAGGAATGCTGTAGCTCTTGCCTTAAGCCCAGTTGTTCGGGCACTTGTGGATCCAGATGGTGCAATGCAGGACATACGGAACTTAGATAATGTATGCATATATTTCCCATCATTCTCATTTAGTTAGTTCTATGATTGTTAAATGTCTGCAGTGGTGAAATGCTGGAGCAAACACGTTAGGTTACTAGAGACTGAAGTAACCTATGGTAAAGAACTGAAGATTAAGAATGGTGTTGTCTTTGGATGGAGTCCATATAAATCTGCTTGTTGCTTAACTTTTCTTAGCACTCTCATGCTCTCTCTCTCTCTCTGTATTTTAAAAGCTGTTTTCTTTAATTTTTTGTATGATTTTTTTTTTTTATATACACTTTTTTTTATGCATTTAAATGTTTGTCTATAATATTTAAAATTCAATCAAACATCTAAATACATTTCTCTTTCCAGATTAGCTTCACTGATTGGTTCTTGTCCAAAGGCGGAACCCGCATGAGCATCCAAAGGATGTGGGATCCTGTTGCTTATGCCCTCGGATTTATTGACTGTGATAATATCAGCGCGCGTTGTATGCTCACCATATTTTCTCTATTTGCCACTAAGACGGAGGCTTCTCTTTTGCGTATGCTGAAGGGTTCTCCTGATGTTTACTTAAGTGGTCCTATCAGAAAGTACATTGAAGACAAAGGTGGACGGTATGATGCTGAAAATATAATGCATGCCATCTTGGTTTAAATAGAAATACGGTTTGTCACTTCCTTTTTATTGTTCTCGTATTCTTGCTTATACCTTTATAAAATTTTTCCTTTAGGTTTCACTTAAGATGGGGCTGCAGAGAGATACTTTATGAGAAATCCCAGGATGGAGGCACATATGTCACGGGAATTGCGGTATCTAAGGTGAATCATTGCAAAGTTGTTTTCCCAATCTTCGGAATTTCTGTCTTTTAATTTTAAGCTTATCAATTATCACATACAGGTTTCTTGTTGTATAAGATTTTCCTAATTTTCCTAATGTTGTGGTATGTGAGTCTATCCCTATTCAATAGTCTATGTCAACTGAGATCACTAGTATGGATACAGTGAAACCTTTTTAGTGACTGTGCGCCTCTCTCGATATCAATTATCTTCACAATGTCGTCCATATACAAATTACAACTGCAACTATTGTTGATAATAGATGTAATGTTTTTAACTCATCAGTAATGGACAGTAAATTTTTCTATTGTCACAATTACCTGTTCATTTTAAATTCCAGACTTCTTTGTTTTTTTGCCTCCTTCGAGCAGTCTCTCTCTCTCTACTGAGAACACTTTGTTGCATTCATTTACATTTTACTAACTTTATCTAATTCTTAATATGTCAGTCCACAAATAAAAAAATTGTGAAAGCTGATGCTTATGTTGCAGGTTTGTAATTATTGATCTATCATTTCCTACATATTTCTATTTTGTCTCACAAACCTAAATTGATGAGCATGTATATGAAATTTAAACGGCAGCATGTGACGTCCCTGGAATTAAGAGACTGATACCATCTCTGTGGAGGGAATGGGATCTATTTGACGATTTGTATAAACTAGTTGGAGTTCCAGTTGTCACTGTTCAACTTAGGTACAATGGCTGGGTTACAGAGCTACAAGATCTGGAGAGATCAAGGTAATGCACTTGTTGTATGTTCTCTTTGTAACTGTTGTATGAAACTGTTCTCGCTTTTTTGATATTTTTAATATGACCACATGCAAGTTAAGACTTGTCAGTAACGGGTAAATTAGATGCATTATTATGTCCTTTTAGGACCTGATTTTGCGGTACGTTGTAGTAAATTTCCATTTGGGATTTATCTTGCTGCAACTGCAGGCAACTGAAACGAGCTGCAGGATTGGATAATCTTCTTTATACCCCAGATGCAGACTTTTCCTGTTTTGCAGACCTTGCATTCACATCACCAGAAGATTATTACATAGGAGGGCAGGGCTCCCTAATTCAGTAAGGCTAGTTACTGTTATTTTCTTGTGCAAATAGGATGTAAGAATACAATCTTTGCTTAAACACATATCTTTTCATATTCAGGATATGAAGCCTGATTTTTTCCCTTTTTTTATAAAAATTGTCTTTATAGAAGCTAGGTTTTACCATTGGCTATGAGTATCCAATATATCTGATATTATTCTAGCATTTATCATGGATATTGGTATTTAAATTCCAAATAGCAGAAGACAATTAATATTTATATGATATCAAGTTGCTTGGCTATCCACATATAAGTCATTAAATGTCAAATCAAACATTATATGAGGCCAACTAACTAGAGTTGGACTCAAGTTTTAGTCAAAACAAATTGATGTTATTAATTCTTAGAATTACAATTTGCACTTGCATAAAAATGCTGGGAAATAGGTAGTCTACACGCATTAATGAGCACCAGCAATCATTTGAATTCTCAGCTGGGTAAATTGGTAACTAGTGAAGGGGGGTTTAACCAGGCAAAGCATTAAAGTCATTCTAATGTGCCGAACCAATTAAGATGGCAAAAGAATTAGCAGACTTAATTGGGAACTGCCTGATTATATGTTGAAAGTTCTTGAAGTTTCTGTATTCCTTCCTTTTCTTTACAAATGAACTTCTTGAAGTTTCTTTAGACCTTAATCTGAACCATTCTCCAACAAAGTTATCATTCTGGATATTCCATATGAATTACATCCTTCCCATCTAATTTAAGGTACTATGTTTTATTTATTTTCTAACTGCTGTCTCCTTTTCTTCCTAGGGCTGTACTTACGCCTGGTGATCCATACATGCCTTTGCCAAATGATGCTATCATAAGCAGAGTGCAGAAGCAGGTTGGTAGCTAGGTTCAACTTGTCTCCACTTATCCAGCTTATCTTGCTCAGATCAAACTCAGATCTCACTTCCTTGTTTAACAGATGAGTGAAAGAGCTTGAGTTGATTGGTTGTTTCATGGCTTATTCTTACATTAATAGACTAGCATGGATGCTTGTTGGTCCTACAGTGCATCCTGGAGGCTGGAATTGGTTATGTATGTCCATGGACAGGCAACAAAGCTTAATGTCCTACCCAGTACCCAGTCAGTCATCTTGAGCCTGGCCTAGTGCCATTAATTTGGCCATTCTCAAAAGGGTGAGCATGAGGTCTGGCCTCTTGGCTTCTGCTGACTCTGGTTCTTGCTTTCTTGTCCAGGACCATGTTACTGCCATGTCTAAGTTTCCTTCCATTAGCTATGCTAGCCATGCACATGGATATTTGTTTTCCTTCCTATTTTGCTTTTTTTCTCTTTGTTTTGATTAAACATTAAGAAATTGAATGCTAGTCTTGAAGCACTAGGCTTCTACCTGGCGCTCCTTATTTTTGCGAACATTCGTTAGATTCCTTATTCATTAGATTGAAATTTGAAAAAGTGACAAAACAATTCTTCCATAGACAATTGCAAATATGCATGCAGGAATTGGTTTGTATGCTATGAATTGTAGATTTTGCAATGATTCTAAATGTAATTTAGCTCATAAAATGCTGAGTTGATATGTTGGTAGCAACAGAGATAAGAAAACTTTTGAGAGGTCCATAATGCACCTATATGGACCTATGTAATGATAAATAGGCTGTATAACTATTTATCCTGGCCTTCTGCTGTCAGGTCTTGGAATTGTTCCCCTCTTCTCAAGGTTTGGAAGTTCTATGGTCTTCGGTGGTGAAAATTGGGCAATCCCTATATCGGGAGGCACCAGGAAATGATCCATTTAGACCTGATCAAAAGACGCCAGTGGAAAATTTCTTTCTTGCTGGTTCCTACACTAAGCAGGTAAATCTTACTATCTGGATTTATTTATGTCATTGTCTTTTCACTTGATTTCTTAGTTTTCCCTTCTGGAATAGATTGCTTTTTGCACATTAAAATGATGTCCCTACCAGTTGTATGACATATTCACTAGTTGTCTTATTAAGTGCTGCTTTTTTGTGCTCGCACCTCCTCCAGCACCCAGCTTAATGGATGCCATAAGGTTCAGATGCCAAGCAATCCAGGAATGTGCCAAACACTAGCTTTGAAATGCTTCAGTAGAGATCACTTGTAATTTGAAAGATTTTCATAGAAAACCATGTCAAAATAGATTATTTTAACAGGTTAAACAGATATCCAAACTTTAAGCATACATAACTTTGTCTGTGATGCCTTATGATTCACCCTACTGACTTAAAGGTCACATTGAAGTATGTTTAATTTGTTTTGCAGAAAATGAACCTTGTTATAATTTGGTAGGCATGCCTACTTACATTAGGATTTAACCCAACTGACTGAAAGGTCACATGGAAGGAGAATAAATAAACTATTTGCATAACTCCATTAGCTATAAGGATCAAATTAAGGTCTACGTCCCGGCAGGATGGAGGGCGTCCCGGCCGTTCCGTCCCATTTCTGTGAGAAAATGGGATCGAAATGGGCTCAGGACTTCAAAACTCATGCTTGCAGCTAGAGAAGAAAAAAGAGGAGAGAAGGAAATGAAGGAAAGAGGAAGAAAAGGAAAAAATGAAAGAAAAGAAGAAGAAAAATGAAAGAAAAAAAAGGGAGGGAGAAGAAAAAGGAAAGGAAAGAAAGGAAAGTAGAGAAAAAGAAAGAAAAAAAGAAAGAAAAAAAGCAAAAAAAAAAAGAAAGAAAAGAAGGAAAGAAGAAGGGGAGAAAGATGAAGGATATCCATTGGAATGCATGATCGGGACTGCTGTCAGGATGGAACGGGATAATGGGGCATCCCGTTCCATAGAGAAACCGGAATACCTTTGTCCTATAGGATTTAAAACCTTAGATCAAATAGTCTTTGTACTTAACTAATTGGTTGAATCATCAACTGTTCATCCTATTTGACTGAAGGGACTTCATTTCTTTTGACAATTTGTCATGTCCCACTCAAAAAGGCATGTTCCATTGACTAGTAATTTCATGATTACTGATAGCTAACGGCACCTTTTCTTTCTTTCTTTTCATGTTAAAATATGTACCAAATTGATCTGATGCAATATGCCTGTGGTTACACCAAATCACAACTTATTCCAAAATCCAAGTATGATTTATGAAAGTGGATTGATTCCAGCTTTTTGAGTATGTCCCGTGGTCCTTCATTCAAATCAGATACAAGCCAAACATTTCCTCTCAAACAATGGTCTATTTTATGTTTCAAAGTATTAGAATTAATTCTCTTTTTTTTTTTAATATAGGAACTCAGATTGTGCTGGTGTGAAAATGACTTTGGGGAAAAGGTTCATTGCCAAATAAGATTAAAAAAGAATATACTTTTTAACTGATTCTAGGAGTTTCCATGGATGTGGGTGTCATAATTGTGATAGATATTCATGACTCATACAGCAGCAATGTAACACAACTTCATGGGGATATATCTGCCATGGTCAAATTATGCAATAATGATCTCAAATGCTTTTTTTTGATTCACAATCATCTTAACTGCTCTTTTTTCTGCTAAATTTGAAGAAGCTGTTTTCTTTGGTTCATCTTCATCTTGCTTCCAATCAACTTCTGATGTTGAACACCTCATCTGATGGTTTGAATCATGGTGTCACATCACTAAAATTGGTATAAGAGCAGCAAATGAAGAAGAGAAGAATGCTAGGCTTTCATATATATATATATTTTAATTGATAAGGTAATTCTATGATTTGCTTCTCTAATAAAATCTGAGTAATAGTAAGATTCTCCTTTTTGTCGATTACTTCACCATTTTTTCACTTTATTCTTTTATATGTTAATATTGGCTGGTAAAGCCTCGTGCCAGGTTGCGGTTAAATGTCTTTGATCGATGGCTGCATGGAGGTCTCTTTTGATATGTAGAAATTTGGCAACCAATTAGATGTCATGAACAATATAACTGGTAGCTAATCCATTTATGGCTTTCTGTCTTTTCAACAAGGCAGCTGCTTTTGGGAATTTCAAGAGAGATATCTACATCGGAGGATGCATGCATTCCTTTAAGCGAAAAGCATCAGAAGTTTGTTGTTTTTTTTTGTGTAGGACTATATCGACAGTATGGAAGGGGCAACTCTTTCTGGCAGACAAGCAGCCGCCTATATCTGCAGTGCCGGAGAGCGCCTGTCAGCACTCCGGAAGAAGCTTGCATCCAGTGAATTCGAAGGCACCCTGAGAGATTCAAACACAGCAGATGAACTAAGTTTTATTTGATAGATAAATTTGTTGATTCCCGATGTGGAACGGCACATCGATATGATGACTAATTTTGATGGGTTCAGACGGGGAACAATGCATCAACAGGTTCCATCTCCATGAGCTCAGTTGATGGTCTGCTGTCTTTCCCATGTCGTTCATGTTTCAAACGTTGTACGTAAATTAGGAACTGATTTACACATGGCATACGGGATAAATTCAGGCAAACATCAATTACAGAGTATTAATAGAATTATCACGTCGTAGTCATCCATTTTCGTGCCAGAATAGTGCTTTGGTTTGTTCCTCTTATTGAGACCTGGTCTTGGCGTTTGAGTTTTAATTGAGATATGCCGTGAGGCTGTCTGCTGTCATTTAGACAAATATAGAATCCAAGCTGTGATCGGTCAGTTATTAACTTTAATTTTCGTTCACCTTACTAGATATTACAATAACTAGCAAAGCCATTGGATGACAGGATCTAAGGAAGAGATTTGCGTGTAGGGGACAAAAAAAAAAAACACTGATATCTGCAAATCAGGAGTTTATCTGTGAAGAAATTATTGGATTTAAAGACAAGTTTTTATGATTTTAAGCTAAAAGATTTTATTATTCATAAAAGTTAACATTAGAAAACGACATAATTATTCTCAAAATGAAAATTTTGTTGTGTGAGCTTATGCAATTGATGGAATGGAGTGTTGAACCTGTGCTAGCATGTGGGAAACGTTTGTCTTTGGTGTGAGGCCAGGAGGCTAACTTCCCGTTAATCAGGTAAAGAAAAGATTAAAACACCCAAAAAAAAGAAAGAGAAAAAACATGGTAGATAGGTGCATTCTAAATCCATAAACGCACGCACACCACTATCATTCCTGCAATATGCCATGAGAACTTTATATCATGCAGGCTGATCCAATCATCTTGCAGTTCGGCAGACAATTGGAGGATGTAGCCATGTAGGCAGACCCTTTTTATGATTAACTTTTCTCTCCTTCTTTCCCCTTCTTATTGTTACTAGATTTCTTGATCTCATGTTACCAGAAGCATGGAGCTCTTGTTTAGCAAAAAATCTATTCTATTCTATCGTATCATGTAGCACCAACTATTCAATATAACCATGTGTGCGAGGGTGAGGCGTTCGAATGTACACCCAATAGCTCTAATATTTATTATTTATTTAAAATTTTAAATAAATTTTATTAGTTAAAAGTAAATAACGTATGTACCGCACGTGGCAATGTCAACGTCATCCATTGAATCGGTCACATGTTCCTCACGTGGCATGCACTTTTGTTTTCGCCTACTCCGCCATGGGTTCGGGTCTTCGAGTCCGCCCAAACTCTGGCGTGCAACGCACGCGCAAGTCATCCGGTGGTCCAGATATTAAATAAGTCCACTCGATGGCAAGATATTATTATTCCTCCTCGCGGGCTGCAATCCATATAAACGCGGGCATGGCGGCAATCTGGACCGTTGCGCCACCGCAGCCCTTCTCCCGCCGACATCTCCGCCGCCTTAGCCGTTCCTCCCTTTCCCCATATGTGTGTATTCCTCATCCTTCCTCGCCTCCTCTATGGTTTCCCCGCGCTCACCTCGGCGGAATTCGTTCCTTCCGATGCTTCGCAGGCCCAGGAGGTGGCGCTGGGGCTCCGCCGCTGCTAAAGATGGCGGTCGGTGGAGTCACCGAGCTCCTCCGCCTCTTCTCTTCCGATAAACGGAGGTCGGCCTCCTCGTATCGTCTCCTTTCTTGATCCTTTTCTGTTGTTCTCGATCTTTATAAGCTGATCGTATAACTCCTGGTGTTTGACAGAGATGAATCAAGGATTGGACCAGAGGTGTCTCTGGCTCGCAGTGTAGATGATGTTGTTCAAATTCTAAAGTCTGACTACGATCGCGCTTATTTCCTGACAGGTAATGGGCTAGGTTACTTGTTTTTGATTACTTTGAAGATACTTATTTCTTGGAAGCAACAACAGGAGCATGGGGAGAATTGGGCATTACAAGGGATCACGGTGATGCTGGTGTTTTTATAGTTGACTATAAAGAGGGAATGACAGAGGAAGTGGGAAAAGAATCGTTTCTGATAATAGGTCTGGTAACAAAATTTTGCATAGCAACTTTTGCATAGCACCTTCAAAGTAAGATTGAAGGAGAGGGCATTGGAAGCTGATTTTTTTTTTAAAAATATGGGAATTATAGAGTTAGAAAGGAATTTACAAGGAGAGCGTTAAGAATTTGGATGTATTAGAGGCAATCAGAAGACCAGAGTGATAAAAACAAACTTTGCAATGGAAATGATGTAAAGAAGAATGGGGCAATGCTCAAGTTGAAATGATGAGCTTGCAATAGGTAATGGGAATCAAGAAGGGTACCTTCAAATCCATAAAGAAGAAAGACTCGTAGACTGCTTCCTGCCCCTATTTATATTGTTTGATCATTATTATCATAATACTCTAACTATAACCATCAAACTGTGTCCCAACTATTTGGAGCTGGATGTGTGAATTCATAGTACTCTTATTTATGGTAACCCACATTGAACCATTCATTCTCTATAATAAAGTCTTGGAAAGAATTCTTGATCGTAATATTTGATCATTCATAATGTAAGCTGGCAACTAACTCCATTGTTATCTCGGAACATCAGGTAATTTCAATTCAGATATATATGCTGAGGATTGCTTGTTTGAAGATCCTACTATTAAATTCCGTGGTAAGAATGTATACTTTTATCTGTTGCTTTTGTTTGTCTCAATATATTCTTCAATTAACATTTGGCAGTTTAAAATCCATTTAGTGTAGTGCAAATGCTGTTATCAAGCAATATCATTTGGATGAAAGTACAGCATACCTCGGCAATTAAAGGAGAAAAAGTAAGATAGGAGACTTTAAAAGGAAGATTTCATGTATGTTTCTGAAAAGTGGTCAACAATGCATCCAAACGCTTCACCTTTGTGACCCCTAAGCTAATAAGAATTTTGATGCCCAATTTCGTTGTTTATCTAGCTTCTTGTTTTTAGATTCTTGACTTGAAATTAGATTAGAGAGCAGGTTCAGGTAAGGGAGTGCTTAGGAAGCAGTTTCAAGAGTTGGATTCCAAAGCAGATATAGCACTATAAATAAACAAGATATTTGTCCATGTGTTGCCTACCATTTCAATGTAGGCTAAACCCAACTTCATCAAGGTGAATTAATGAATAGACTATGTGAATTAATAAAAAGACTATGTCTGGTACGTGCATTTATGTATTTACGTATATGTTATGTAGCCTTGGCATTTCGACTGACAATCCTTGTTCTGTCTATGTAGGATTGCATTGATGGATAGGTATCATTCCTTCTAACAACATTTTGTGATTGATTTTCAACTTGATGCCAACCCTCTATAAGTTAGAGATTTCTGGCAAAGGCAACTATTGGCAAAAGAGGAGCCTATGTAACCTGGTAATTGGTTTCCATGTAGTGAATCACTATAACCTGCCTCAAATTATTCCTCCATGACCCTATCCCCATAGAGTTATCTTATGTATATACATTTGATTCACTCAAAAAACACTATAGTAGCTCCAGTTAGGGACAAAGTGATGGAGGAATTATTTACATGGTTGTCAAATACAATGAAAGCAATGGAAATGGGCCCACGAATTATGTTAGCTCAAGTGGGGGCGTAAGTTCTTGAAGTTAAAATTAAGAAGTAAAGACATAAATTAACAAAGATGAAATGGTAAATGGCTAATGGAAAGATGCTTGACATATGGTGACTTATCCTTATATAAAAGTAAATCCTGAACTAGGATTGGTGATGTCAATATATATATATATATATATATATATATGTATATGGGGTTTTACTTTTGTCAACTAGTAGATGTGATATTTCTCAGAAAATTTCTTTATGTTACATGTATTGAATTTAATAAGATCTTTTTTCATAATCTTTGACAAAAAAGATTTTAGAATACTCAATATGAGTAGTAATCCATTTGAAGGAAACCAATTAATTGTCTCTTCTCTATGAATAAAGTTATTTGAAAACTAATATTATGTTCTTGTATTATCTAGGTAAAGTTCAATATTCACAGAATCTGGACTTGCTCGTACCTTTTTTTGATCGTCCATCTCTCAAACTAGAAAAGATTGAGAAGGTATATATGCCTCCATTGCATAAACTAAAGTTCTTATTTATCAAGCAAACTTTTAAATATATTGAAATTATGGAAGTTTATAAATTTAAAGCACCCAAGATAATTATAATAAGAGATGAAAAGAAGAAGAAAATTTTGATTTGTGACACAAGCCTACTTAGAGGATCTGAGGCCTTGATACTAATTCTGCACTACTAACCATGATATGCAGTATCTAATGTTGCTAAATAGCAAAGCTAAAATGTTTTTAAAGTTTCTTACCACTGCATCAAGTTTTACAACTGGATAATGCTTTTTGTCAAGATAAAATGGTTTTATCTGATTTGTTTTATGACTTAGAGATATCCAAACAAGTTCTGTTTTTGGTCCATGTCTGTTTTGCTATAGTTGGATCAATATCAATGATGGGAATTCTTGATTTACCAGAAAGCTGCCTGTATTGTCCATCCCGTCTCTATTTGATGTATTAGGTAAGTGATCCAAAAGGACGATCTGGATCTTTCTGAATCAGTTGAACACCTTGAGTAGCTCGGAACTAGATCTCTTATATGATTTAACAAATCATGCTTCAATCATGTTTTGAAACAGCCAACGGGCATAACTTTCTCATACAGTGTCTGATTTCAGTATTTATAGAGAGAAAATGATGGGCTAGATGAGCATTATGATGAGTCAATAGGAATAATCCCTTTGAGCATTTCTGTCACAACAAATGGCGCTCATTAGCTGCTCTGAACTGTTCATTCAAAATAAAGTTGTAAGACATATTAAAATTGAGCATATCACTGATGTGTAAAAGTGTTCTGCCAGCCTGATTATATACTTATAATTATGCTTCAGGCAATAAATCAATCAAATTGACATAATGCTTATGTAAATATAGGGAAATTATTTTTATTAAAAAAAGGGATTGTTGACATGAAATAAAATTTTGTCATAGAAGACTTCATAATAAATTTTTATTTCAAAATTTAGAAATTCATAGGATATTTTGGAAGTGTAAACCTTTATTGCGTATATTAGTTATGCATACATTCAATCATGCACAGACTATAACTACGTTATTCATTCAAGTAGAATGAAAGTTAATTGATAGTTTGATATATTTAAAATGGGGCGTAAGGAATGAGTAGAAATATCTAATAGGTTTAACTTCTATATCGATACCTTCAGTTTTAGGTCTTCATTCTTAAAATTTGCCACAATGTTACTTGTTTTTGATGTATTAAAGGCCTCATCTTTGACCCTTTCGCTTCCTCAGCCAGACACACAAGCATGCAAGAATAATGAGATTTGTAAGTCCAAAAGTTAATGTGTACTCACTTTTTCTCTTAACCGTGAGTGGAAGTTAAATATTAATGTGGCCACCATTTGTAACTATCATGGTAAGAGTAGCATGGTAGCACCTATTAATACTGATCGCTATGGTTCTTAACAAGCATGAATTTGCTTTTGAGTTCACATGTTTTAACAAAATTTGAAAAGTTAAATATAATATATTCATTATTACTCTGATCTTTGGCTATTTTGTTTTGTAGGGTAGCAATTATGAAATGGACTTCATTTTAGCATCATGGAAACTAAGGTAATCGGAAATTCCTTTCCATTCTATACTTGCTGCTTTCAGGTTATGGAATTAAACATAGTACATAACAGATGGTTAGCCTCTTCCTTGGTTTTGTATCACTTACTTTTGTCAAAAAGGATCTCATGAGGTCGATTCATTAGGTGTTTAAGATCCTGATGAAATGGGAGAACCCAAGAAAGTACTGGAAATGAGGAAATTTTGAGGGAAAAATTTCCAGGAAGATCTTTTACAAGGAAAGGGTCATTTTAATGAGAAGCAATTTCATATATTCCACAACTGGCTGTCAATCCTATGTCAACTCACCTATTTCTTCTAAACCTGGGACCAGCATTGGCAGTGTTAAATATAGGGAAGATGTGACTTGAAAGGGATATTCAGGAAAATTTAATAAACTGGGAATATTCATTATAGGGGATGATTGGATAATCCTATCGGATCCTCAAGATTAGAAACAGTATTTCTAGGATTACAGAATATAAGGCCTGACCCAGCCTATGTTGACTTGACCTTTCCCAGTCCATTCCTGTGGGGAGGAAAAAATGACCTGTTGAGGTCTTTTTTTTCCTTCCTATAGGACTTGGGCTGGCCCACTCAAAGTATTCCTAGGTATTTTATGAATATAGACCTAGTCCAGCCTATAGCTTGTTATCCTGCTGGTTGTATTGACTTTCAGCCCAATTCTGTAAGAAAATCCAAACAGGCCCATAGTGGTCTTGTGAATTGGGCTCTCATTCTATTCTTTGTGCAGTATTTCAATCAAATGCATGATTATAAACTTTGTCTCAGTACCGGTAAGTGGAGTCATGTTTTCTGGAGTATTACATTTTACTAATAGAATCACATATAGAATTTCAATCTGAGGATCCTGACTCAATGGACAATTAAGAGCAAAACAATATGACATAAACAGATGGATAAAACAAATAATTTAGTGGAGATCGTATCGAAAAGTTTACTGAAAGCTGGGCTGTTCATTTTGTTGAGGGTATCATCGTGCTTGAAGTGCAAAGGTTCTAATGTTACAATCCTATGTATCTTGCAACTCATGATGCAAATATGTTAGGCTTACTAGTGTCAATTTGAATTAGACTCTGAAGTTTGATAGGGCTACTGAAAATTTGTGATATTCTATGTTCTATCTTGTTATTCTCAGGTGGTACTCTCAGCATTGTGGTGGCAATGGCTTGTATATACTTGCATATGTATTCTGGCTGAACCCGTAACTAGATTCTCTTTGTAGTCCCTCATAAAATTATTATATATAATTTGCCAATTTGACATTTCGAAATGTTTGGCATTTTTTCCTAAAGCGTAGACCCCTCTTTTTGTGTATCATATTGGCTTGCAGGTGATCCTGAATTGAATGGCTACCCTTTAACTAACCCAATAAGGTTGGCAGTCTTTGATTCATGACAGTGTATAATTCAATGTATTTAATTATGTATTTCATCTGTCCTTAGAAGTGTACTAGTAGTAGTTGATATCCCATCCTAATTTGGGACTATCCTAATATTTTTCACCTCTCCATTTTTACAACTTATCAGACTGTTGTCCCAGAAACGATGTTGGTAAACAAGTAAAACATCTGACTCAGTATCATTTCAATTTAAGAGTATGCTCTCTGTTTCATGGTTGGGAGCCTAGCAAATTGCATTGTTTTAATATATTATTAGAAAGTGGAATAAGAGATACTAATGAAAGGTTTGTGGCAAAAGTTGATATGCTTGTGCTTGTGTTAGTTTCTGTGGATAAGCACATTATTTGGTAATATTTTCGTTATTCCTTTTTGATAAATCTTTTATGACCTATTTCACAGAGTAATAGAGTAATTTTCTCCTTTTTTTTATTTTAGTATATGTTTGCATTTCTCTTTTTTTTATCTTTCCTCCAAAAGAACCAGCTTCATCAAACATTAGATATAATCAACTGCAAAACATCTATGCATTTAGGGAACTAACTATAGTTAACCAATTCTCGTTTGATGTTTTCCACTCCTGACTTGACATGCAGAACATACTTAAAATTTCCTTGGAGGCCTCTCATCGCCATTAAAGGAACAACCACTTATGATTTGGACAAGAATCTTCAAGTAAAGAACGATATCTCTTTGTTAATAGGTGCTGAGGAAGTAATATATGCAGTTTAAATGGCACGATCACTTGATGCTGTTTTTTTTTTCCAAGATTGTTAGGCATGCTGAAAGTTGGAATATTTCTGCACTTGAAGCAGTTGGACAGATATTTAAATTGGGTTCACAGGATGGTGATGAATGAGTTTCTATAGTAAGTCTTTATCTGTAATGATATTAAAGAATATCTGTTTGCAAATGCTTCAAAGTTCAAATTAGTCTTATTTTTTTTTCCACTTTTGTCCTTCATGCTTCAGTAAATTTTCATACCTAGATAATTTGCATGCTGTGCATATACCTGTCTTGCATAGGACATGGGTATCCATGCCGTTTAATGTTATTATTTATTCCCTGCTAATCAAGATTAGACATGAAATCTTTACTGGTCTAACACCAAGAAAGAAAAAAACAAGTAACAAGACTTCCCCCTTCAGTATGAGGTTATTTTGATGAGTCAAGGTATGATCGGATCTCAACATGATGCAACCTTTTGTCTCAGATTCATGGAATAGGCAGTCTTGGACAAGGCCTGTCATAAAAGCTAACAATGTGGTTGATGGCTATGGAAACATAATTTGGTGGTTACTTAGGTTAAGTTAATTTCAGCTAGCAAACATACCTGTAAGGTTTTCCTAGATGTGGAAAAGAGTTTAGACTAAGATGTACGAGGCAATTTTGGCAAACTAAAAGCTAAGGAGCAAAAATGAGAGACAAAATTATTTCATGGAATGCAATATTATAGTGCCTTGCATGGTTTTCTTTTTTTAAAAAAAAAATCCATTTCTATTTCATTCATTTTAATCTCCCTTGCGATGATAATTGAGTAATTAAGTGTGGCAGAATTATTTCTTGAAGTGTAGAATAACTTCGAACATCGATCAGCTGATTTTGTTCTTGCATAAGCAAGTCCAGTAACAGTCATAAGTTGGATCAAAATTGCAATGCATGCCTAGGTCAAAGAAGCAAACAGCTGAGATGAAACCTAAGTGAAAAGCTAGGACTTAGGAGACTGATGAATATACATATCTTCATCATTATTCATCTATAATGATCAGAGCATTATCCATATCAACATCCTAGATTGATTAATTGGCCTCCTGGTTTCAAATGACCTCCATTGATCATTCTCCATTATGAAGGGCAGCATGAGTAACATTGTAGAATCATGTGGATGGCATCTTCATAGCATGATATTAGAACTGAAAATAGATGTCAAATGTAAGTATTTGAGAACAGACAGCATAGTACATCTATCATGTCTCACCTATTCTTTGGTTTTGATAACAAACATGTACAGCAGGTGTAGGGATAAAGAACAGCAGTTGATCGTTTCAAAACAAATTGCTTCACACTGATCCTCAACATTGTACCGGCTTTATAATCATGAAATGTATTGAAGTTGCATTGGAGTTCATCTGTCACTCAATCTTCCATGGTTGGACTTTCTTTATTGACCAATGTTCTGTTATGAACTCATATACATTTTATGGAAAATTGTCATTAATCATGAGCATATCTCTCTGACTATCACTATCTAAGCATCACCCTGCTTAATATACCAAAATCTAATTATTTTAGATCTATCATTTTTCTCCTGAACTCATATACATTTTATGGAAATTTGTATTAGTCACTAACATATCTCTCAGACTATCCCTTTGTAAGCATCTCCCTGCTTAATATACCCAAATCTAATTATTTTAGATATATCATTTTTCTCCTTTTTTTTGCATATACATAGGTTCAACATAACGAACAATACAGGGTTTTGTAACTACCATGTATTAATGTACTATATTTCCTACCTATCTGCTGACTTTTAGTTCTGTATCCTTAAAAGTTAAAAAGCCTTCCTCCACATATTCAGTTTAGCATTCATCTCTATCCCAAGCTCATTAATTATATCATTTGCACCAAACATGCAGCATTTACATAATCCATTTCAAGAAATTCCCTTTCTTATTTTAGAGAGGTGAATTGATTTATGTAAAGTTTTGACTCTATTTTAAGAGGGAAACTTTAAGTAGAAAGTTAGGCCTCACGTAGAGTTTCCATTGAGTGCAAGGGAAAGATATTCCTTTACATATCTCAATCTATTGTTTTCCATTTCACTTGATATTTATCAAGTCATTATTAACCTATCCTGATCCTGTCAAGTATCATGTTAAATAATGTCTTAGCTCTCAAGTTATTGATTATTATAAATACAGAAATTTAACAGGCAATGCCGACCATACTATAGAGATGTATGAGACTTTGGCCAAAGCATAAACTATAAAAATAGACTTGCTGCTGATAAACAACCTAGTGATAATACTTTTGTAAATCATAGATATATATATTATAGGAACAAATGGATAGGAATCATAGATCGACACGAATTTCTTGTATTTCGTGTGAAGACTGCCATTATTTTCCTTCTCAGATTCTCAAAATTCAGTCACGTAAGATGGTTGTGTATGATGCCCTGTAAATGAAGAGAACACGGTCATACACATTCATTGTTCCTTGACTTCTATCTGTTCATCTTAATATTAGCATTTTTTTATCTCATCTTCCAAGAAAGCTGACTCATTAACTTAATGTAGACTCATGTCTCCGGATGAATCAGGAATGCTGAACAAAAGTCACCACCAGTCCAGTGGAGGCCAATTAATCAGTATAAATTCAGTAGCCCGGAATGTCAAGATGCTGCTGCCGGGGAGCATATTAAAAGGTGGCATATCCCTCATTTGCATCCACCAGTTCAGGGACTATGAGTGCACATTGAAGTGCATGGATCAACTGGGGAATAGGATTCCCCAACAATTATACCTGTTTGGGAGGATCTAATCATCTAGCATTGCTGGTCAGGCAGAAGAGGTGAATCACAATAGTTCATATTCATTTTGGTAATTAATATATGAATGTTTGGTTTAAGGTTCGCCGGATCTATACCGATGCCATCCTATTATAGTGTCAATGCTTACAATACAGCAACCAATTTGGCGTCCTGAGTATTCGTACACCATCCATACTATATACTGGTATGATTCTATTATGGTACGATCAGAATATGCATTGGTACCAATTGGTACAGCAAACCTTGGTTAGGTTACTGTGCATAATATAAGAACATCACTATTTAGTAACTGTTCTTGGCTCCATCTACAGAGAATATGATTTCCAATGGCACAGTTCCTCAAATTGATTTCTCAGAATGCATAGGAAACCTATATATACAAGTATGGTCTTACGCTGCTGAAATGATTCCACCCTGAGGTGATCAGATGGTTAAAGATGTTATTGGAGGGGAAAATCAAATACAAACAGAATTATTACTTAAATTTTTAAGCCCTCTACTACCAGTTTCAGGCTCTGAGTGTTGATGTATCGCAATGGTTGAAATATTAAAAGCAGGCTAAACGACTGGAAGGCAAAATTTTGGGAATTCTGAAAAGGTACCAGTGAGCACGCCCTAGCACATAATCAATATCTAGGATTGAAACGCATGCGGATCTGAAAAAGTTACTATTGAGGCAGTTGGTTAAAAAATTGTTGCGCGTTTTGGCACTGTTGAAGTGTGTGAGTTGGCACAGAAATTTAGAACTCACTTATTTTCAGCTTACAGATAAATATTTTTTCAGGTTACGTAAATAAATAAATAAATATTCAGATTTCTGTCATCTCTTGAGTTTTTCTCCATTTGACTGATTCTCAAACTTGAACATCTTTCTCACTCTGTTTTTTTTTTTTTTTAATCATGTTCTCAATATTATAGGCTTCATTTATGTTACTGAAGTCTTGTGCTACATTGTGTCCTTAAATTAAATGGTGGTGCTTTGATATTGGTGTGAGTTTATTGAGAGGTACCTGTGTATTTTTGGGTAACCAACTCCCCCATCATCTCATAAATCTTTAACCATTCTTTTTCAAGGACTCGAATGGGAGGCATCCAGCCGGCCAAAATTGGATTGAGAGTGGGATCCAAAAAATGGCTCATTGTATTGTATTGAACTTCCAGCGACTGGACCATCTCGAACACTAAAGAGGCATCTTCAATCTTAAACCATATCTATCGCTGTAGAGAATTTGAACCTTTTTGGATTTCTTTGTCAACTTGTTGTCAGCGCATCATGTCGTGCAATGTTATGCTTATCTCAAAGAAAGATCTTATCTTAAACAAAGACAAGACATACGTGACGGGTGCAAAAAGGCCACTACAAACCTTATCGGTGGGAGTTCGTTTGAGTACAAAGTGGACTGCACCGTAAGACCTGTCACTTTGGCGGTGAGGCATGCTATCGTGCCAGACAAGACTAATCAGTAATAACGCCGTTGGAACCGTTATTTACTGTAATAATGAAGAAGAAAAGATTAGCTTGCCATTCTTGTCCTTGGCTAAGCTTATCTGGAAATAAAAGAGGAACTTGTAACAGTTGTAATTTGACAGGAAATATCAGGTAGTAAAGAAAATTAACAGTATTATTTGCTCGAACCGATGCAAAGAATTATGCACATGTTGATGTACATTTGAATTTAGAATATTATTTAATTGTGATTAACCGTAAAAACGTATGATAATGATCATTATGCCCATTGCAGAATAAAGCGAGTTATCGTATCCAAATTCCCATGACTAATATATAACGTAACCTAGCTGTTATCTTAGAGAGAAGGGGAAGCTTGGGGGTTTTATATGGGATCACACATGATACAAGGCAAGAACTAGTCCATGTGATGGTATTTTTTCTTGTTTTAAAAGTGATAGGGAAACTATCAGCTCATTTCACATGATCTTGAGAAATAATTGCATGCAGAGGCAAATCCCAGAGCATGTGCACGCTGGAGAGCGCGCAATCGGAAACTGGTGAAATACAACGGTTAGCGTTAGCGTGGCGTGTTATCCACCATGGGATTTGACGCAGTCCGATTGCACCTGGTGCTGCAATACGGTGGTCTTGATCTTGCCCAAAGAATTCTTCATGCCGGCTCCCGAGTTTTTCAATGCCCATCAGCTCTGCCATCCTAATCAATGGCACCTGTACCATATTATTTTCTCGTAATTTCTCTCTGCTACAATCTCCCAATCATATTTATTTTTAAGAAAAAATTACAATGATACCTCTTAAATTTTTATTTATTTATATTTTGATTCTAAAAATTTTAAAAATTACAATCTGATCTCAAAACTTTATAAACGTCGTAAAAAAATTAAACCATCTATCTTCATTATGCAATATTATAATATAAAGATCATGTGAGAGATTAAATTCTATAAAACATCATAAGTACCCTTTTCAAAAAATTTTTAGTTTTAGCGTAAAATGAAATAGAGTAAAAAAAGAGTCAAATGATTCTCATTTGACTATCATTTTTTCTTTTTTTTTTTTTTTTTGCCCTGGTCTCTATTTCCCATCGAAAATAAAAGAAGTGGAAAAAAAGAGGGAGGATGATATAGTTGAAGGAGAAAGAAGACAAGACAGAGGGATAGAAAGAAATATATATAAAGGGAGAAAGAGGAATCTGGATCGTAATAGCTTCAAACATTAGTAGCAATCATGCCTCCATCCAATGCTCTGGCCAAAATATCATCTTCTATTGTGACTGTGGGCTGAGAGCACATGAAGTTGGAGTAAGCATAGATTCCACATCTTATATGCTAGGCTTGACTGCACCAAATGAGCTAGTTCCACATCTTATATGCTAGGCTTGACGGCATCAAATGAGCTAGTGCTTTTTTCTTATTCTTCTTTGAAGCATTTATATTCTTCTTTTCTATTTTGCTGTCTGTTGTTAAAGAAAGAAAGAAAGAAAAAAAAAAAATTTTGACTTGAAACCATGATTGAGGATTAAAAGTATATATTTTTATTTTTTTGCAGGAGGAATCAGCAAAAAAGAAATTCCTTATGGTAGTTAAGAAAGAGTGAAATCTCCAAATCTGTGATAGCTTATGCACATATCCTATTTCTATTATTTTTTTTTCTATTTTCCTTTGCAGCCTATGTATGCTGTGAAGACCCATACATCATGACTCCAAATGGATTTTCACGGTTCCGTTACATCAAACCAAAAAAAAAAAACCCCCAACTCTCCATGATTTTAAATGGATCTTCTCACAAGTTTTTAGAATATTATATACCAGAGAAGATAATAAAAAAATTGGAGCAACAACAAACATAAGCAAAAAAAGAAATCTCTTGTTTATTGCCAATCAAAAATCTCAATCAAGTTGGTACTATTTTTTCCAACAAGAATAGCTTACAAAAGAGTTTATAATGGATTTCACATTTCTTTCCTCACTTTTGAGCAATACAACTATATCCATATAAAAAAGAAAAAAGAAAAGGGAAAAAATGAACTCCAAAGCTTAAAAATGAGGTATCTTTTTTCTATACACCGCTGAAACCACTTGTTGGGTTTATTTTACAAAAGAAAGGCACCTTCTTTCCACTCTCTCTTAACCTTTACAGCAACACATATAACAAGGTAAAGAAGTGAAAGTAATCTAAAAAATTCGCTAAAACTCCTAAACTTTCTGCCAAAGAACCTTCAGAAATTCATTAAAAATGATTTAGAAGAAACTTGTTGGGCTTTGAGAAGAATTAGAAAGAAAAAATCAATGCGCTAATCGGCCCCAAAATTCAGTACAGTGATGGGAGACGAGAGTCCAAGAGGAGGAATCCAAGGCTCTTGATCTCTTCTCTCTTTAGAGAAAAAGGGAAGGGGTACTTCCTCTTTCCTCAAAGCTCTTCTTGAGAATAGTAGGATGGGATAGTAGGGTGCTTCCTCTCTCTTCACAGCTCTTCATCATGATTTCAAATGGGTATTCACAGTTCCTATTACATCAAACAAAAAAAAGTATTGGTTAATACTCCATAAACAAAATTATAGAGAGAAGGTGATATGGTGGTATTTTAGTCGTTTTATAATTTTTGTTAACGCTATTAAGCCGGAGGCAGTCGGTCTTTTTGCGATATTTTTAAAATTTTGCAGTCTATCTGTAATGTTCTAAATTTTTGGGATCAAAGTGTAATTAGAGAAATATTTAAGGGATGCCGCTATAATTTTTTCAACTTTTAATGCTTCAGTTTTGTATTAAGAAATACCACTCAAACTAGTGCGGTCTTCCGCGACTCGTGGATTACTAACCTAACTACTTATATATAATAGCCAAAATTTAAAGCTCAAATCTTCAAAAGATCTCATTAAGCAAGCTAAATTAGTAATTTGTATGTTTGGAAGGTGCAAATGTGGTTCCTTGTATGTTTTCTTTCATGTGTTCCAGTAAAGAACACTTACTTCTAGTGGGGAGGCTTTGAAATGGTCTTCAGAGATTAAATTTGATGTCATCAACCGAAGGTTCTAATCTCTGTTGGTTCGATGTTTGTAAAGCATGAAGTGAGAACAGAACATTTAGGCCCAAATCAGAAAAACATCATCTTATATTAATGAGTGAAACTAGCTTAGTAGCATGAATTCTTAACCAACAATGATCATAGTCGATGGGATATTTTTCAGTAGCAATTTTTGGGTAAGGAAGACTAGAAAACAAGCAATCACCTTCTCTCAGGCACAGCAATTATATCTGACAATTGTGCAATAACATTCCCATGTTACCGCTTTTTGATATTAATTAGGTGCGAGTGTTACATCCAGTAAGCTTTGAGGTGGTTAGACTGCAGCTTAAAGGTGAAGCCAGTGAATAATAAAAATTATAACAAAACTATAACTTTTATTCTTGCTGGTCTTCCTTGATCAGTTTTGCTGATCGTTGCATTAAGCTGAGTTTCTTACTTGAGTTTGATAATGTTTTTCCTAGAGCTTGGAACAACAATAAATATGCTAACTATGCCATGTGAGGAGAGATAATATATGCCACTCATTTGAAGAGAAGTGGTCTCGTTATGTCTTTTTTATGTATCACTTTTTGTGTGTCTGTGATGCATGAAATACTTGGACTATTTCCCAATTTGCGAATGTCATCCTTGTGCAAGAGCTTACCATGTTTTGATGCATGACTTTCTATGCACGTGTGATGTGTGAAATTTTGGACCATTTCTCAGCTTGTGAATGTCATCCTGGTGCAAGAGCCATGCCAACCCTCCCTCCAGCATTCCAATTTTATTGATGTCACCAAAAAGCTCCCCTTTTCTGTTGTTGACATTGAGATAATATCCTCATGTGCTAAAAGGGTGCATGCCTGATGACCATTCTGGAAATGTCAAGTTTCAAATCCAGGTCTCCTCCTTGTTATGAGAACTCAAAAGAAGGGTAAATTGTGCTTTTGGTTCTCTAAATTTAGATCCCTAAACTTTGAAAAGTTCAAATTTGCTTCTTCTTTTTTTTTTCCCCTCAATTATTTTAATGTAGTTTTTTTCTCGAATTTCAATTATTTTCTCTCACGAAAAATCTCTGATGGCATATAGCTGATGATGTGACACGTGCTATGAAATTTTCTGTCAAAAAATGTCTAGTTGCCAAGTGCCACATCATCATCCATATACTATGTCATCATTTATATATCATAAATTATAATTTTCGATCTTCTGAATTGAATAAAAAAATTTATATAAATAATGATATGGTATATAAATGATGATGTGGCACATGATGACTGGACATTGATAAAAAATTTTATAGCACATGCTACATCATTTTTTACATGGTACATCATCTTCCATATGTCATGCCATCACTCATATGACGTATCATCAAAATAAAAATTTTTGCCTATTATGCCATGCCATCATCTATATGTCATGGCACCATTAACTGGCCACGTAATCATTTATCTAAGTAATTTTTGTCACATATTCAGTCATGTAACCACCAATTAATATCCACAAGGATTTTCAATATCCAGTGTGAGAAAAGTGCCGGAAATTTGGAAAAATAATCACATTTAAACAATTGAAAAAAAATCAGGACCAAATTTGAGCTTTGTGAAGTTTATGAACTTATAGAAATCTGACCTAAATTAAAAGGACCAAGGCATATAATTAATTAATTATCCTTTAAAAGTATGGATTCCAATGCCACTTAGATTTATAAATCTAGTAAGTCCAAAAAGATCAGGCTAGGGCATGGATTTGATAAACTCATAGATCAGTGATGCATAGTTTAGCATACAATGCTTCTTGGCCTACATGCTGTTTGGTTCCACCCATCAAAATCTTAACATAGACCTACATCAATCACCATGTTGCAGTCTCACCAAAAAAAAAAGAAAAAAGAGAGAAATCACCATGTTGCAGAACCTTTCCAATGAATCTACTTTATGGGAACCCAAGCAACCATCTCCAATAGCCAAGTTAGCATTTTATAAAAAGTCTATCAGACCATCCATTTGCACACCAATGGCTGATCCAGTGCAACTTCATATTCATAATTATGTCTCTTTGCTCCGTATCATCTCCCCAAAAAAAAAAAAAAAAAGAAAAGCTTCAAGCGGCAATAAAGGGCACACCAAAGGTACATCGAATCCACAACTTTTTTTTGTTTTTTTTTTTTTAAGGTAAATAGAATCCACAACCATTTGATAGCTCCCCAACCAACCGACTAATCTTTTGGCAATAAATAAATTCATGGGTCGCACTAACCCCTTTACATGGTAAACGGATTGTTTACGTGCATAAATTAGATGATAAATTTATCTTTCGCTCCATCTCCTTCGTTTCGTAAAGCCGAATAATTCTGCAATGCACTGATAAAGCCCACATGAAAAATTTGTTAGGGCCACAACTTGACAACCCCATAATTAATCAACTCCAATCTCCTTCGCCATCTGATAAGATTTTTTTTTTTTTTTTTTCTGTACACTTTGCATGAATCATGTAGCATTACTTCATAGACCATAATCATGATAAATCTCTACGAACTAACGAGACTTCAAACCATTTGAACAGTACAAGGAAGCACATGCTATTCCAGTCTTATACCATTGGGATATTTCATCTTGAATCAAGGATTTTTCTTTTTTTTCTTTTCTTTTTTTTTTTTCTGTTGGTGGGGTGTGGGGAGGTTTCGGGGAGGTGGGGTGTGGGGAGGTTTCGGGGGTGGGGGCGGGCGCGTTGTGGTGGGTGTGGATTAAATAAGAGTCAACGGTATGGACGCGTCCGGACGCAGCTGGAGCTTCACGCGGTGAGCGCCCGAAACCACAAATACACCGTGGGAGCCCAAAGCCACAAATTTCACGAGGAGAAATTCAAGCAGGCTGAGCTACTAACACGAGAAGGCAAAGTCTTTGTACACCGCGGATAATGTAAAAAATACTACGCGAAGCACATCATTTTATTTTATTGACCCATATAATTATTATTTTTTAATATATATTTAATAATTAATTTTTTTATTTAATAATTTTATATGATAAAAATATTTTTATTTTTTAATAAAATTATGATATTTTATATCAATACTATAATTTTTTACATCTAAAAAATTATAATTTTTATTCATATAATATCATAATATAATGCAAAGTACAAGATGTCATAATTTTTTTTTCAAAAAATCAAAATATTTTTATCTTTCAAATTTTTTTAAAAAAAATAAAATTATAAATATTAAATATATATTATAAAATGATCGAATAAAAATATATTCTTTTCATATTATGATATTCTGAAATATATTATGGTATTCTAGCCTATAATACATCATAAAATATCATAATTTTTTTAAAAATAATAATATTTTTATTTTATAAAATTTTTAAATAAAAAAATTGATCAATAAATATTAAATATATATTAAAAAATAATAATTTTATAAATTAATTAAATAATAATATTTTTTTTGTATCAACTCGTCCGCGGTGCACACAAAAATTTCTCGACCCGAGAAAGGCTCCACCGATCCGCATGCGTCGCGTGCTGTACAGGGCCTTTAAGCTTTAATCATAAGAAACCGCCCCATTTTGGCTTTCTGGTGGACGTCGCCTTTCAGCCGATCCCCCGGTCCCTGCGCCCGCCCCCACCCACCACCACAACCCAGACCCCCTACCCCAATCTACATCCACATCTCTATTTCGTGTCTGCCCAATAAAAATAATTAATGGGATGATCTGCCACCAAAGGTTGCACGACTGGTCTGAGATAATCGTGTCTTAATGTACAATTAGATGATTTTTTACTAATTTACAAAAAAATTATTTTTGATAATGATCTATCCCAAATCATTATCAGCTTGACTAGTTTTTTGAAAACAAAATAAAAGAGGAACAGATAAGTTGATCAAACTACCTAGTGAATTACAAAATAAAAAAAATATTTTTTAATTTAATGAAAGTTATTGAAAATAACAAATCAATTTTTTTTTTTATAATCAAAATATAAGTATAAATCATGGATAGAAAAAAATTGGACATGCATGTAGCCAGCCATGATTGTTGTTTCTATAATAATATATTGAGATTTTTTTAATAAAAATTGAGGTACATATTTAATGAATAGATTCAGATAAATTAGTGATCATGATTAGCTGCGTATAAGATGATATGGTGCATGCAGTATAGCTGATAATACTACACTCTATCAAGAAAAATTTTTATTTTATTTAAAAATTTATGATTGAGCTGACAACCGCTGCTATTTCCACCGGAGGAAACAGTCAGTTGGCGTAAATGTAACGTTTCTAGCTGACCCGTCCCCGGTGGACCGTGACCCGAAGCCCCCACGAACCACATTTCACCAGATTCGTTGCCGGATTTGGGATGGCCTCGGGTTGGATGGTGGAACATGGTGGGGTCCACCATACCATATCAGGCGGTCCCTTGCCTCAAATAATTGCTGATAAAAGAATAAATCAGTCAAAAGAAATTTATTTCCGTGGGCCCTCCCTCACATGAGAACGAGAGAGATGCTTAAAATAACGGCTGTCGTAACGGATCCTTATTCCCCACAAGTTTTATGTTATTATATATAAAATAATAGAAAAATAGCAGATTATTTAATAAATATTGTTATTATTTCTTATTTATTTTTATTTGTATCATAGAAAAAGATGGTAATCTTGTGTTAAATGAATATCCTTTAAAATAATGTTTATTTTTTATTATTTTTTGTTATAATGATGCATAATGGTTTTGGGGGGGAGCCGTGATTAAAGAATGACGCCGTTCGAGGGAGAGCATGACACGAGAACGTGGCCACGTGGGGAGTGCAGCGCTGGTCTTTGGCTGGCACATCAAAGACAACATTTCCGGACGCTGAGACCAAAGCTATAAAAGACGTTGCTTTCATGCACCCACGTGGCCTTCCGTCCTTTCGTCGAACCCAATGCCTAAGGCGGGTCTCCACCCGGCTCCGGATACGCTGTCTAGTTTGTGACTCCAATGCACACTTCCATGCTGACTTGTCACAACCATCGGAAACAATTCGTGGGGCCCAGAGAACGTTTTGCGCCATCCTTGTTCAAAAGTGGACACGTCGCGAGACGAATCTGAATCCTGTCCGGGATCAGTCAGCCGAGTGGAGTCGTCAATTTCCGTCCAACGTCTACCGTACTCGTTTCAGTACACTAACTACTGCTGCGGTTTAATTGACCGGGAGGCCCGGCTGAGAAAAATTTATGATGGGGAACATGGCACACTTTCCATCCAATGGGTGCTTGACACTGTCTCCACTGGATCAAGGATCCGACGGCCGTGGAAGGCTAAAAGTTCCAACAACCACGCTGAGTAATTAGATCAGTTTTCAAGGGGAATTTTCAGTCTCCTCCAATTTAGGAGAACAAACCTGCATAATTATGCAATGTTGAGATTTCAATCACCAGTTAAGTATCATGAAAACCATGAAACCTCTGAATGAGGTGGTTTAAAAGTGAATAATTTTCTAACAATGATACGGTGATTTTGATCCCAATTTGATTGCGGCTCAAAGTTTATCAAAAAGAATAAATTGTGATTTACCGGCACATAAATCACTTCGAATCTGATCTGATTTGTATTTTCAGATTTATAAACATGGCTGGTGGAGTCAATTCCTCTATATACATTCGGGTATCAATTCGAGTAGTTGTTAGAGGGCATGACTTCATGTTAACTTGCTTAATTGGTGAATGGATTGACTTTAAACTTGATACAGTATCCGAGCAATTTGAGAATCTTCAACTTGTGTCCAGCGTAATTATCTTAGTCAAGCTTGGATCAATTACACCATCTACCGGCGTCTTATATAACTTACATGACATTGTCTTCCATTTCCTATGAGGGGATCGTCCATTCACCTCATCAACTGCTTATGTTTTGCGGACCAAGTATTTTACGATATCTCCTAATGCATCCTAATCTTTGTGGAGTCATTCCTTTGTTTTCTTGTAGATCTAGTAAAACTTTGATTATGAATCCAAATCTTTGACGGCTTGCCATAATGACGATTGCAATCAATTTACAACCTGCTTCAAAATTTTGAGTTTTCGCTTGGTAATTTAAGATGGTCAAAAAAAGATAGCAAGTGTCCAACTTTGATTTCATTAGGTGGCTTTGTGTGACAGGTTTCTGAGCCAAACTTCAATTGTTTGGAATTGGTCTATAGTCCAAAGTAAGAAAGCTCAGGTATATTAAAAAAACTCACACCCTTACTTGTATCCCCCCTCGCCCAGAAAGTTCATAACCTTCATTTAATTTATATTTGATTTTGCCCCGCCCGCGACAACGAATGGAAATTTCCCGACATGTAAAGATACTGCAATAAAGTAGTACATCAAATAATTTCTTTTGACAAACCTCGCAACGGCACAATGTATACATCTAACATATTTTTAAAGAACAAAATAGGTATAATTTATTAATTGACTGTAAATATTCCTGAACCTTAAAAAGATAATACCAAATTGTCAAAAATCCAAAAAGATCTTATCTAGGAGTACTTTTAGTTTTCAATTGAAATTAAAATCGAAATAGATCGGGATAAAAATTAGAATAATAATATTTTTTAATGTGTTTAGTTTGTTGTTGAAATTGAAATTAAAATGATAGTGGGATTTGAATAGTAGAAAAAAATTGATTTTGAATTTTGAAAGATTAAGATATTTTTATTTTTTTTTTAATCAGAATGTGAATTACTCCTGCAACTAAACACCTAAAACGTGAGTCATTTATTTCTATTTCATAATCTAATTCATCTCAATTGAACATGTCCTAAATTTAAATTCACAAATTTTTTTTAACTTCAAAATATATGATGTAAAAAATACAAATCATACATAAAATATTTTGAGAGGTATAAAAAATAGAAATCGACTCCTCTGCAATGCACGTGATGCACCACAATATGTAGCACATCGCACTGGTCATCTATCGTACGATGGATGGCAAATAAATAATATGTGCTGCATATATGCATAGCCCGTATATATACATGCATTGTTTGCTAATCATCCATCACAGTGTCGTGTGTATGTATGGCTGATGCAAGTATATTCATTATTTGCTGGCTATCCATTGGACAGCCAGCATTATGCATCGCACTGTGGTGCACTGCAGTAAATTTTCATTCTAAAAAAAAATTAAAATCAGATCAAATATTAATATATCTATATCTATATTTATTTTATTTGATGAATATATATACAGATATAAATATTAATTAGATGCAAAAATTTATATCTATATTTATTTTAAATAAATATAAATATAAATTAGATATTAAATATATAGATATAAATATAAATATACGTCAAATAATTAAACTTTATGATCACAAGTCAAAGATATGCTAAGTAGTTCATAAATTAAATCGATAGCATGTTAATGTATTTAGATATATATATATTTTTTTAAAATTGATAAATATTATATAAAATAAAATAAAATTATAAATATAATTAAATACTTAGATATGGATCAAATAATTATTTATTCATATATATATATATATATATATATATTATAAATATTAATTGATGATTTAAATTTTTATATATATCCAAATTAATTTGGATATGAAAGTGGATTTGGACATCCCATCCACTTTCGCCCCAAAAAAATATACCATAACAACCAACATTCACGGTATTCACATGATTTATGGATTTTTTTTATATATATAACGAGGTATATATACTAAGATGATTTAATTGTTTAGTGTCCGCATTGATTCAGCAAACAAAATGGCACATTTATGTAGGTTCCGTTTTTGGAAAATACTTATAACTGTACGTAAGTCCGTCCAAAAAGAGATGTATGCCGGAAATACAAATAATTTATTACCTAATCCAAATAATTTATTATCCTATCGAGATACTCCCAAGCTACAGGCCAGAACCTGTGGGCCTTTTTTTTTTTCTTTTCTTTTTTTGGTACGAGAGAGGTAGAGAACCCGTGGTTTTCAATCTGTGGCTGGCTGGGGGTGGGCGCGACCGCGTGAGTGAGAGAGATTTAATGTTATAATTATGAGTTTTTACGGCTAAATACCATCACCATGAGAAAGGGAGTCCACAAGATGAAGGGCCGAAGAGTGGATGGTGTAAAAAATTTTGGACCCTCCATCTGTCCTCTGTATACTTAGGTTGGTATCTCTCCATTGAATTGTGAGAACAGCCTTGGAGCTGAGTTGGAAAAACTCTTGTCCTGTTGGTGACACCCCCCATGCCCATCTCCCCTCCCTCTCCCTTTCTCCAACTCCTCTTTTTCTCCTCCATTTATCTTTTGTTTCCATAACCAACTGTTGATCTTTGGTGACTCATTACTTATCATCTTTTATCCATCTAGTTTGGCTTGACACCCCACACCTCCAATCTCCTGAGTAGATCAGAGTTGAGAGGCCTTGCTTTTTTGTTGTTGTTGTTGTTGTGCATACTTTTTCTTTTTTTCTATGGTCCTCTAAAGAAGGACAGCACAAGCATAGATTATAAGCAGGGATGATAGGTAGAATGGTGGGTGCAGAGGACCAGGAGTCAGATTACCCAGAATTTGTAGAGGTTGATCCTACTGGAAGATATGGCAGGGTACCTGCACAGACAAATCCTTCCTTTATTCTAATCCTCAAATTTTTTTGTTTTTTTTACCCCTTTTTGTTCAAAATTTCTAAGTTTGGCTAATTCACAATCTTTTTCTCTCCTTTTCTTCCTGCCTGCAGTACAATGAGATCCTTGGCAAGGGAGCTTCCAAGACAGTGTATGATCCCATTCCCTTGTTGCCCACCAACTCCCTCAAAAACCTCTATTTTTCCTCTTCCTCATTCATGGATCTCTCATGTGTGGTGTTATTTATTTTGCTTTTAATTTGATGGCAGTTACAGGGCTTTTGATGAGTATGAAGGGATTGAGGTGGCCTGGAACCAGGTGAAGCTTTGTGACTTCCTCCAGAGCCCTGAGGATCTGGAGAGGCTCTACTGTGAGATCCACCTCCTCAAGACCCTCAAGCACAAGAACATCATGAAGTTCTACACCTCCTGGGTTGACACCTCCAAGAGGAACATCAATTTTGTCACTGAGATGTTCACCTCTGGCACTCTCAGGCAGTAAGTGGATCTACCACCCCCTCCCTTTTTTGGCCCCCTTTAAAAACAAAAAGGGTTTTGGCTCAGAGTTTGTTCTTCTATTTAGGTACAGGCAGAAGCATAGAAGGGTTAACATCAGGGCGGTGAAGCATTGGTGCAGGCAGATCCTGAGGGGTCTCCTCTACCTCCACAGCCATGACCCCCCCATCATCCACAGGGACCTCAAGTGTGACAACATCTTCATCAATGGGAACCAAGGAGAGGTCAAGATCGGCGACCTCGGCCTCGCCGCCATCCTCCGGAAATCACACGCCGTCCATTGCGTAGGTCAGTGCAAATGGTAGCTTGTTTATATCATCAATTTGTCATGCAAGACTAGGGAGAATTGGGCATACCAGGCTCTTGTTGACTCCTTTCTAGTGCCAATTAGTTTCGGAAATCAAAACCGCTGCCAACCCTCTATTTAGATATAACTATAGATTTAGATTTAGATTTAGTTGGTAATTCCATCCTCCACAGGCACACCGGAATTCATGGCCCCAGAGGTGTATGAAGAGGAATACAATGAATTGGTGGACATTTATTCTTTTGGGATGTGCATCTTGGAAATGGTCACCTTCGAGTACCCGTACAGCGAATGCACGCATCCGGCGCAGATCTACAAGAAAGTTATCTCTGTAAGAGTCCATATATTTGAATCCTGATGGTTACTTGTACCATGCTGCAATGCCCTAAATTCATTTGTCATTGTTTTGCATTAATATATATATATATATATATATATATGCGGTAGGGGACCAAGCCTGAAGCTTTGTATAGAGTTAAGGATCCTGAGGTGAGGCAATTTGTGGAAAAATGCTTGGCCACGGCTTCCCGAAGGCTTCCTGCTAGAGAGCTTCTACAGGACCCATTTCTCCAAAGTAATGATCGTGGTGTGGTATATGAAGAGGGAGAATTGAGCATTGTGGGCCATATCATGAAGCAACCTTCTCTTGATCTTCTTCCAAGTAATGGTTTGTTGTACGCTAATGGATTCTCTGACGGTCTCCATCAGGAAATAGAAAATGGATGGGACTACCATGCTGCTGACATAGAAAACCATGGAATGGACCTTTTCAACGGCCAAGAAGATGATCCCCCTGCTAATGTGGATATCACGATCAAGGGAAGGAAGAGAGAAGATGGGAGCATTTTTTTGAGGCTCAGGATTGCAGATAAAGATGGTATCAGAGTTTTTACATTCTCTTAATGTTTCCTGTTTTGATTCATTCATGTTCTAAGGAACCCATCACCTGGAATTTGTTTTGCAGGCCGTGTGCGTAACATATACTTCCCGTTTGACGTCGAAGCCGATACTGCATTGAGTGTTGCAACGGAGATGGTCGCAGAGTTAGATATAACTGATTATGAAGTGACTAGAATAGCAGAAATGATCGATGGAGAGGTAGCATCGCTGGTACCGGAATGGAAGATAGGACCTTGGATGGAGGAAATGCCAGGAGTTCCTACTACAACTTTCTGTCAGAATTGTGCATCCAATGTCTCATCATATGATTCACTTATAGACTACCTTTCACTCAAGAGTCCATGCTGTGCTAATGCGCAGTCAATTCATTGTTCCAACCTTGAGTGTGCTGCAATGCATGGGCGGTTCGAAGAGATAACATATCAAGTTGAGGGATCTGAGCACACTGTGACCGAGGGGCCATGGATGCTATCTACCAGCCAATCAAATGTGCCCGACTGTTGCTCACAAGCTACAAGAGAGAATTACTCGGATGATGAAGATGACCAATCAGTCAAGGATGAGAGAAACAAACACATGAATGGCTATCTGCATAGCGGCACTAGAAAATCATTGGGTCATCGGTACTCTAGTTCTGACCAACAGTGTTGCCTGGAGGTAACAGAATTAACATGCGACTTTCCACCTGATAAATCCAATGATTACGAAAATGAGATCTGTCAAGAATTGAGATGTCTCGATCCCAGGTACCAGACAGAATTAAGAGAGTATGAGACTCGACACTTGCAAGAATCAAGGAGAGCTTTGCATCCATCGCCTGAGTTGGGCAACAGGAAGATGAGAGTGGAGAGTGGCACCGCAGGTTCCTTGGTTAAACCTTCGCAAACTTCTGATGACAAGCTAATGAAATCCTTTCATTTGGGAACGCATTTTTCATTTCGCATCCCACATGGCGACACAGACCCAATCCTTACAAAGAAGAGTTTTCCAGCCGATACTAATGCAGGGTATTGCTGGAGTAGCCGCCCCAATTTGGGATCCCAAAGGGCCTGACATTGTGAGGCGAATGCTGAGAGCAGCCCCGAGAAGCTCGCAGCAAAGAATTTCATTGCTGGAGCTCTTCTGCCAAATTCTCTTTCGAGAATCATGTCTCTTCCAGTTGATGCAGTGGATGTTTGATACCTGCAAGGCATTGTCAAATAATTCCATCAGCAGGACTGTATATTGCTTTTGGCTGATAATTTTTATCAGACTATATTAGCTCTTCTGCCTTACTGTATGGGGGTGGTGAAGTGAATTGAAATGTGATGGGTGCCTTCATTCGCTCATGGGCACTATGTAATGTTCTTTTGCATGTTAGAATTGAAGAGATCATTTCAGGCAGACTCTGTATGATGTATCCAATGCGATGTAACTTGATAAAGATTTACATGAGAAATGAGAGGCATTTCATTTCATTTAGATTCTAAATATTCACACTCAATGCCTTTGTCCATTTTCTTTACTTTCAGATTCTGCAAAGAGTTCCAAAATACTGGAAAGCCTTACCTGAGCTCAAAATGCAAGATGACTGCTAAGTGGAAAGGGAAAACTAGTTTGGTGGGTGGCTCAAAATGTTATGGGTGTGTAGCCCTTTACGTTGTTCACAAACTAAAGAAATCCCCCCAGGAACTGACGACAATTTAGATTGGCAAACGAGAAGACAGAATGAATAAAATAAATGGATCCTTTCAAATTATTGTAATCTCCCGGAAGGTGCTGCTATTGTCCCACAAGGCTCTACGGTTGAGGGTATCCAATGAAGCCATTCATGGCTTACTGGATGGAGATGCCAACCGTGCGTGGAACCATGCATTAATATTTTGCAGGGCGCAGGTGCTGGTTGTGAATTCTTTAGCATTCATTGATAGATGTTTGGCGACTATTGGCCAACCCAGAGGTCATTTAGAACTGTCAGAGGTCCTCGGCCAGCTTCCTCCATTGTTCATTACGTCCACGGTGGGTTCCACCACATGCTCCCTTCCCCCTTCTTAAAGAGATTGAGATGATCTACCAAGGAAAAAGAGAGAGAGAGAGAGAGAGAGAGAGATTGAAATGGTCCACTTTCATGAAACTTTTAGACCGGCCAATTCTTAAAATTACGTCGAATGTAGACCTGGGAGGGGGTGAAGGAAGTCATGGATAATGCCATGCAGGCTTGAAATGGGGAATGGATGGAAAGTGACAGTTGAAAGGGTCCACTTTTGAATGAGATGAAGTTATCAGGAACTTTAGAAGGTGGCTCAAAAGTATCATGATAAGCATCATCTAAATTGGAGTGGGTGGTGGGGAGGTGTAAAGTAGCCCTCCTCTTGAATGATTGGAGGCTGGGTCACGCCTACAATTTAATTAGAGAGGGAAAACAAAGAGCACTCCTACTTGCTCACTTCCATGGTGGCATGGCAGGAGGTTTCTATGTGAGACAGTGAGGGCATGAAATCTGGTGGCTTTAGGTTAGAAACCAAAGCCATCTTTTTTCAAAGGTTGATCACAAGACATATCATGGTCCAAGCAAAGATTCTATACTCTTTTCTAAAACTATCATCCATGGCTCTTTTGATCTCAGCGTGGCATAAAGGCTACCATCTAAAGAAAGTGCAAGGCTTAGCCAAATTAAAAGAGGGAGCTTTTAGTGGTATAATTAGGACACCGTACAAAAGAGGTGTACCTGCTTCCACTGAAGTGAGGGGAGGGTCACAAGATCCAGAAACTGATGATCTTGAAGGATATGAACCATCTAATTCGTGAACCTTCTATCTCACATCCTAATATAACGGCACAAAACTAGCTCTTTTACTCGTGATACCCCTACATTGTCACGCCTCATGACCAAAGATTGCTTGGGCCAGCATTATCCGCTAAGATCGCCACAATAGAATTCACAGACCTGAGAATCTCAGCAATTTTTTTATAGCACTACCTTTCTTGTAGATGGTAAAAAACTGGAGGACAACTTGGTACCAAGTGTGGGTAGAACATAGAGGAGACATTTGATCCCGAGGTTTTGCGTGTCAGATCGTCCTCGATCTTGTGAGCTCTGTGGAATACCAGTACCCTGAAATTCTGCATCCATGATTCAAAAGATGCAGCTAAAAATTACCAGGATGGTCTTCTATTTCTGGAACCTGACATCTTTGGATTCTGGCCTACGCGTGGAAGAAATTAGAAAGAAATTGTTGGAACATGGCATAATTTTTTTTTTTTTTTACGGCTGGGATAGTCCTTCCAAAGGCAAAAAGGCTTGATTCTACCATGGAAATGATATTTTCAACCCCAAACTTTGTCTCTAGATATGTTAATAGATGAGGGCAATATTGTTTGACATCTTTTTACATCACTCTTGTAACAATTATAGAACTCATCCTAAAAAACTAGCTAGAAAATATTATTTGAATTTCTTGACTATCCAAAAAATCTATCCAATGTATAATTAATAGAGAGTAAACACATACCTACATCAGTCCTCACATACTCTCCCTACTTAAACTCTCGCATCCTCGTCGGACTAAAAATTTTAATTTATGCAAATCTAATCACAAGCACCATTATCGACCAGTGATCCATCCCCATGAGTTTGCGCTGCAATATCTTCTAAGCTCTATGAGCTACGAGCCGAGTCTACTCTGATATTATTTTTATCGCAATCCATATTCGCACGGGTTCTCATGACTCTACAAACCTTAATTGTCAAATCCATAGCTAAACAATGTCTCGAAGCTACATCCTTTTCCTCATCCTACGTCACGCCATGTTTCAACATCTTGATCACAACTAGATGAATTTGCCGAGGTCTCAAGTCCTGCAAATGCTTGGTTTTACTGGGTCAGAAATGAACCAGAGATCTCTAATTAGAAGAGGGCACCAAATAATTGTTGGTGTTGCTAAATGCCTACTTTTCTAACGAAACATAAAGCACCTCTCACTGCTTACATGAGTCATGGAACAATATTATTGAGAATTTTCTGTGAAATGGAATTGCAAAGCTCTTTGGATTGACTTTGCATTCTGTTCCCTTCTATGCGATCAGCATAGCTTGACTTGTTGTTCCAGAAGAACACAAACTTTGTATGGTCGGACACAAAAATCAATGGTTCGAGAAATATGAACAAGGTTAGTCAAATAATGAAGGTATAAATTAGTGATTATATGACATGTTAAACCGGAGCAGATTGAGAAAAAGAGGGTCAAGAATGGTGTTCTCTTTTGTCTTTATGCAATTCTGCACCCGTCACGTCATTTGAATTCAGCAAAGTCTGGCTTTTGGTGCCGTTCTAAGTTTCCAATGGGGATGGAAGCCCAAAGCAATAAGTTCATAATGGAAGACTAATTGCACCAATCAATCTGAAGTCTGCCTTGCACCCACGGGTCACCAATCAACAATGAGGGAATGAAAACAAACCGTGGTGACAGGCACCCTCAAGGAACCATTCCACTCGAAGCTGCTGTCCCAGGAGACTTGGACCCATGGACCATTCTTCTCATTGAACAAAGTTACAATGTTTCCAATGATAGAGAGTGGGGGTGCAAATGGATCGAGAGCATACAAATTGCTCGACCAGCTTGATCCACTTTTGAACAGTTTTTTGGAGTAAAATTCAAATAGTAAAATACTTGGCCAAAAGGGGCTCGTGAGCCTAATTGAGTATATATATTTTTAATAATATTATATTTTATTTATAATATATTAATTATTTAAAATATAATATAATATTTTAATTTATTTTAATCATATCTATTAATTATGATTAAGACTCGATTTTCAACTCAAATATGATTCAATTGATATTCAACCTGAGTTAAATTAACCTTAATTATTATATATATATTTTTTTTATTGAATCAGCTTCAAACTTGGATATCAAAACTCGATCGAATATTTTAAATAAAGATAAACTCAGATCTCTAACTATTTGACTCGGATTGATTGCACACATGGAGAGACAGAATGCCATGTACAAACAAACCCACGGAAAGCTTCTGGCATGTGGGTTCTTTGTGCCAAATTTCGTGAACTGCTATCTATAAATGGTTGGGTTGTACAATGGCTGAGATCCTACATGATTGTTTCTTCTCAGGAAAGACCGGCTATATAATTGTAGCTAAAATCTTCTGTGCCTCCAATTGCTTGCAACTCCCAAGTTGCGTGGCAGATAGCGACCCTAATTTACAACTCTAAATGCTGCGAGTCAAGGAGCCTATAGGTAGCCACCTGGTGCAAAAATCCTGCCTGTAAGTCATACAGAATTCCAGTTTGCAAGCATCTTTGGCATGCTGCCAAAGGACCCTTCACCCTTATCAGATTCACATGTGAGTCAAGTTCCTGGATTTTTCTCTTTTTTTCCCTGAGGAAACGGCATTAATTCTTATAAATGTCACAAATTTAGCAATTGCAGATTTCATAGCTTTCACAATTAGTACAGCATGGTATAATTTATGCAAATAATGCATGAGTCAAAAATATATACATCATATGAACAGTCACTGGAGAGCAGTATTGCAATCCAATCACCAAAAAAAGAGAGAGAGGATGAGACGTTACATTGCATTACTTTAAATCAAGCTGAAGCTTAATGGACATGTATAACAGGGTAAGCACTGCACCTTGAGGAAGGGGGCTGAATCTTGCAAGGTTAGCACCCAGCCATAATGCAACCACCACCAGTGCAACAAGGTTGCTGCTGTTCTTGCCACAGAGCCAACTGATAAAATTGATGCATAATGTCAGCAAAATACCTCCACTGCCTCCCAAAATCCAGGCAATTATATAGCCAGCCTTGTATCCAATGTCCAACTGCCTGTCCAGCAATGCCATTAGTCCACATATTGTGAGTGATGCTCGGGATCCAACTGTCTGCATGAAAAAGAGGATGAAGAAAGCAAATCTTAACACTTCACTGAAGGAGCCTCTCTCGTAGTTTGAGTTTTCTTGATACGGTTTTTTCTGATAATACCATGAATATTGTCTTTTCTGCTTCTCATGGTGCATTCGCTGCTTCAGCTCTGCCCATCTATAAATCCTTCTCATTTCTTCAGAATCAGGATCCCGAGTCCAGTTTCTCCTCTGCGGTCTCCCTGACGCTCTGGGATATTTCAGTGTTATGTCATAGTGAGCTCTTGAGACTTCATCAGAGAGAACCTAATTCAGAAAAGACGACCCAAATTAACTTGAAGCAATTTCCTTCACATAAGATCTCTAGAAATTTGTGAAGCTCCAACTATTTAAAAGAATCATAAAAAATTCAGTATGGGATGCCTCCTTCAATGGTGAGCTTTGTTGTTATAGTTGGTGGAGGATGTCATATAGAATTTGTATCCTACTAAAGTAAAAAATTTTAAGAAACCTCATCACTTTAGTTCATGGATCATAAATTTCTGGTCTCTAATGCATGAATACATACTACAAAGTGGATTTTAAACTTAATGTTCTTCACCTTTAAAAACATTGTTAGACTGATGTACAGAATTGTCTTAAGGAATGAATATGACCGTACCCTGTCCCAGAGAACTATTGGATCAACACTCATGGATTAGTTGTTAAAAGGCGGACTTGGTGGCAGACAATGTTTAAAGTTCATGGGATATCAAAAAAGCTCAGAAGAAAAGCAAAAAGTTAAAATCCAATACACATAAATTGTAGTCACCAGATAGAAGCCCATATACAAGAAAAATCTCCATAGAAAAATTACAAATGTTGATTACAAATGAATTCTCCAAAACAGATGAACAATTTATTGATAAAATTATTGAAGTTCATAAAGATGAAGAATCCATTTAAATAGTGAAGAGATGAACATAGCTTATGGCTGAGATGTTCAATATCTGACTTTTATCACCATATATTTGCTTATACAAGTCAGAATACAAAAAGATGGTGGTGGTGGGGTGTGTGAGTGTGTGCACTTGTGATGTGGGGCAGGGGGGTTACAGGAGCAACCACCTCATACGCACAGCGGATGCTCTTAAACATCTCACCAGCTTGCAAATCCTTGCTAACATCAGGATGATACTGCAAAAAACCAAAATCAAACGGGAAACACAGTAAGTCAAACACTGTAAGTCACAGCCCATTTCATGGTTCACATTAATGAACATATTACAGATCCATAAACGGTCATTAAAAAAATTCAGATTTTTCTTTAACAAATAGGGTGCAACTACAGAGTGTGGTGATTTACTAACCATAACTTTTACAATAGAACAGCCAAAGAAATCTCAAATAGATCAACGTTTCCTGGTTACACTGAAATATGAAGGACAATATTCATTTCCCAGAATTTCTTGCAACCGAACAATGTTTCTTTCTGCAAACAATAATATAAGAACAAAATCATGAAAAGACAAACAAGCCTTATCCTTCTACCAAGTGTAGGCTTTTTAATCCTCTTCTACATCCACTGCTGTCAAGTGTTACATCATTTGGTATCACAAGCATTCTGAAATCTTTTTCTCATTACCTTCAATCCGGTTTCCCCTCCTTTCTCACCATTCCAACAAATTTGAGCCCCTTTGCTTGCGGGGGTCTCCATTTGCCCTGTTACACATGCCTATACCATATCAATTGCTCTCCATTTCTTTAACATCTAGTTTTGTGACGCAAATGCCTCCTCCGCAAGCTCTTGTGTAGAACACCTCAATGACCTCAAGTCACTCAGATATATACACACCCAATTTCCCCTCAAATTAGTTTCTTCCATGGCAGACACACTTGCCTTCACAGACATGGGTCCATTTTGTGCCCTATCAGTTGGGATTTATTCTCTTAATGAATCTTCATGGGTTTCCCATCCTTACACTGAGAGGGAGAGAGAGGGAAGGAGGGAGAGAGAGAGAGAGCTCTCCCTTTCTCTACCCCTATCTTAAATTCCATCTTAATACAGAACAAACATCCACCCTTTGTTTGCCCATCTAAAATGCACCTCCAAGATTTGACCCACACTTCTGTTGTCCAACATCAATGCAAACAACACTCTGACCTCATTGCTTTCCAAGGTTTTAAAGTATCAATGCCAACAAAACCACACCATAAGGTGCATATCCCACAAAGGAAACACAAACATGTAATATAGACTTCATATCCTAGGGACTGTGTTTTTATCACTTAGTGTTGATTCATGTTATTTTGCATTGAAATGTACCAAATAGTATGGTCCAATATTCTTGTTCGGCCATAACTGTTCTTTTTGCACAAGTATTTCAAAATTGTATCTTTGAGAGAATTTCTTCCCCGCGTTGATTTGATGTTACTATGTGACTAGAGTTGGTAACATCAATACTTATTAACTCAGTTTCAGTCTAAATCTTGGCCGAGGAAACTGAGTTTCAATCATAGCAGGTTTGACACTTTCAGAAAAAAGTTCTGTTTTTGCAGTTTTAACAGAAAAAGGTCGTATATAGCAAGGGGAAATAAAACAAATTAAGAAAATATTAGGCATTATTATAGTGTCTTGGAACTCAGTTCTAAGTTTTTTAAAAATTGTTGAAATAATTTACATATAGAGAATAATCCTAAAATCTAAAATTACAAGCTAGAAAGTAGAGAAATATACCCTTTCGAAATTCCAATGAGTTGTATTCTAAGAATCTTATACACCAAACATATGCACCCATGTCTAAAATAACATTTTTTTTTTTAACTTTTGTGGAAGTGCATATCTTTTTAATACATCATGAAATATAAACAGGGTCCAAATAATCTTGTTTGGTTGATAAAAAACTAATCCAGTGCATGAGGCTCCCGCCAATATGATGTCTGGGGAGACCCAGACATATGCAACCTTACCCCTGCATGTGGAGAGGTTGTTTATGTGTTTCCAACCCATGATACCAAGGTCATGATGGAGCAACCTTACCATTGCAACAAGTACCCCTCCCAATATGCTTTAAACTTACCTGGAACTCAAATAATTTGAATTAATCTTGTGAAAATGCTTTCTGAATCCTTAGTCTGTCATTCATTAGAAAGATCAACCATATATAACATATAAAGAAATTGCCTAAAAAAGAGGCTTTGCCCTTTATAAATTATTTTAATTAAAACCACAGGGCCTGTCTTGGCCAAAGGCAACTGAAATTAATGAAAGTCAAGCAATTGAAGTTTCAGCCAATGGTGTTCCAGTTCCCAACCAGGCTTCAATTTTATCTATAAAATGTAGTATAAGTTTCTTTCTTTCTTGCTTTCGGGGGCAGGGGTTGGTTATGTTGATCAAAAATATGATGCACGTTGAAAATGATTTGTAAATTTTTATTTCTTTATAAGAACAAAACTCGTATTCTAATATTTCAAATGCATCTCTATTCATATTTAAAAACCTATCCAAAACAATATATCAAAAGGTTGAGGTTTTTGTATTTTCTAAGTTCACATTGACAAGATTTGCACGACTTGTTGGGCCAATATGTCTCAAGTATAGACATATCGACACTAGAAACATGTTTGCCTTGGTGATTTATATGAAAATTGCATATCTACAGGGTTTTATAGTGCTTTATGGATGTTTACAGAATCAAACATTTATTCTATTAATTTGATATGTATTTTGCTAAAAAGTGCATATCAAGTAAGCTGTGACAGGTCAAGATTGGTCTTGACCTAATGAGCTTGATTGCTAAAAACTTAGCTGAAACTTGTCCTGCTGTCAATCCAAATACTCCAATCTGAGCCCTGCCAATCCAAGAAATCATGTTTTGGCTATCCCAAGTCATGGTTTAGGAATGCAAGGCCCAATGTTAATCCAAAAACAGCGTATTGAATTGCCTAAATGATTTTTCCCCCTGATTTTCTGAAGAGAGAGCTATCACGTGAGTGCTTCGATGACTAGATGCATCAAATTTAAGTGCTCCAACTTCATTTATTGTGGTAAACTGATGTTTTTTACACCAAGATCTCATGCACAGCATGCATGCCTATGTTGAGTGGGGCTGGATTACCAAGCTCACTAACTGCTGTCTTAAGCTTGACTTGAAGATCAAGCTAGGCCCAACCTAAAAGATTACTTAGCCTAACCCATCCAAAATGGTGGCTACGTTGAATAGCTCATGGGCTCATGGCCCAGCTGAGCATGGTGTACCAGTTCATCTGATTCTGGGGCATGCAGGCCCATGTCATAGCAGCTCGGGGATGATAATGTATGTATCAGCCAGCATAAAGCTGGTATGCCCAGCATTTCAATCATGTCCATAAGGTACATAAAGGTACACCCAAAACCCCTTCTTCAACTGAGACTGCTTTTGATTGCTCTGAGATGACAAAAAGATCTTGTTTGAACATGTGAAATACTCTGCTAAATGAATCCATCATCTTAAAATCAAGCTAAACATGTGTGTTGTTGATGAAAAAAAAACTCAAATAAATTACTGCACATTATATACCAAGAATGCAACATAGATAAGTTCAAAAAGATTCTTAAAATATTTCAAAAAACTTACATGAAAAGGAAAAACAAATACATTTAAAGATATTACGAAATTGCATTAAGGAGTAATCAACCTAGACTTAAAATATTTGCATAGTTCTCTATCTTAGTAATCCTCTAATCAAGGTTTTAAATCCCGTGGGATGGTAGTGTTCCGGTTTCTCTTTGGAACAAGATGCCCCATTGTCCCATCCCGTCTGGGCAGTAATCTGATCATGCATTGCAGTAGATATCCTTCATCTATCCCCTTTTTCCCTTTCTTTCTGCCTTTTTTTCTTTCTTTTTTCTTCTTTCTTTCTTTTCTTTTCTTTCTTTTTTTTCTACCTTCCTTTCTCTTCTTTCTTTCTTCTTTCCCGTATCCCTTCCCTTACTTTTTTTCCTTTTTCTTCTTCTTCCTCTTTCCTTTCTTTTTCTTCTCCCCTTGTTTCTTTCTTTTCTTTTTCTTCTTCTTCTTTCCTTTCACTTTTTCCTTCTCTTCATCTTTCCTGACTTTTTTTTTTCCTCTTTCTTCTTCTCTCCCTACGTGTATGGGTTTCGGAGTCTCCACTCCATCTCAGTTCCGTTTTCTCACAAGAATGGGATAACACAGCCAAGACACCCTCCATCTTGCTGGGACTTAAAACCTTATCTCCAATGATAGTTCTCTGTGAACTCATTATACAAACTATTGTGTATCAAATCCAAGAACTCTGGATATTTGCAACTTCGAATAGTGGCTTAATTGTCTTGAAATATCTACACAGGTCATACCCTTATCCTCATATCATACAATGGTCTATGTGTGAAAGCAGTACTCTTGGCATGAAAAAACTGATGCCCTCACTCCCTATCTATTGCTTTTATGCTCTCCTACGTTATGCCCCTTTTTTTGACATCCTCTAATTTATCCAAACAGATTAGGAGCAGAGCCTCAAAAGTGTAAATGACTTGGCGAACTGCCAGTGCACTTTTAAGTTGTGGTATTCTTCTCCAACCAGCCTTAGCATGTATCTCACACCTTGAAGTCGCACTAGGATGCCTAGGCTAAATACATTCTAACTCTGCACTTACCTGTGATTTTTCAAGCTTCATTTGTTTTCAGTTCGTAGCAAATGAATTAGTCATTCCTTTGATTTAGGAAAAAAGATTATTTATTATGGGATTTTCGGATTTATTTCTAGGTGAAACTTCAGATAATCCCACAAATTTTATTATTCGTTGGATTGCATGCCTTTGCTTAAGATAAATGCCACATCATATCTGTATAAGAAAAATAGTAGTTATTCAAGCAATGGCTTTTAGATTACTTAGAAGACCTATGTTGAGTCAAATTGCGTTAGCCATCCTAGGAACATTTTAGGTAAGTTAGGAGCCTTTTAGGATTAGATGGCACTGCTATACGGTTGTTTAGTGTCCAGAAATAAAAGTTCACCAAGAGTTACTACTTTTATATAATTTATTGACATCTTTGAACAAATCATTTTCTTTTGTAGTGGGCTCAACATAATTATTTCCTACTCATCTTCTTATTCCCTCTATTTCTTTTCTTCTTCCCACTTTATTCGATTATAAAAAATTTAATTATCTGAGCACCCACAATTTTTGGAATTATTGGAATCAAATACTTGGGAAATACCTCCCACGTTTTGACCAAGAACCGCCTCTCAAGTAGAGGGTTGAACCACTGGGGAATATCTTCAGCTTGCCTTTTTCTCTCTCCACTTATCACAAATAATTTACACACAACACTGCTCAATGTTTTGCATCATCTTTCAAGTAAAAATGTAAAATATTATACATATACGTGCACATAAGCTCACTTTGGAAAGGGACTTGCATCATGAATTTCAGCATGAATCCAAATTGAACTAGACACAATTTTAACAAAGATAGTGATAGAAATGCTTTTGAAAAATGAGGCAAACTAGCCAGGCTTTTGGGAACTAGGCAAACTAGCCCATTTGACTAAATTAAAGTAAGTGAACTTGGGTAGTATGAGCATATAATGTCAATCCTGAATTGATAATAGAGGCAATACAAGCCGGCAACTAGTTCAGAGGGCGTAATGAGAATAGGGAGAGGGAGAAAAGGGGAGGACCAAGAGAAACCTTAACCCTAGTGGGGCAGGGAGGGGTGGGGGGGGGGAGGAAGCCATAGGAAGGAACTTACCAAAAAATGCAGGGGAGGGGGGATGCTCTCGAAAGGGGGAACAGGGGAGGGGGGATCTCTCAAAAGGGGGAACAGGGGGGTTAGGGGAGGGGGTCGACAAGAAAACCAGTAGGGTTTAACCCTAAATCAGCCGATCTCAAAATTATAAGTTGAACCGTGTTGGTTCCCGAACGGTCCGGTTTGGTACATTCCAAACCGGCCAGTTAGACATGATTCACCCATCCTTGGTGTTAAGGATCGAGAATTTGGTTTTAGATTTAATTTTGGTTATTGTCAGAAGACAAATGAGTCTAAAGTTTAGCAGATTCTATGGCTCCAATTTGGTAATTTCCATTCAAAACTACAAAAAATCCAAAAGTATTGGTGAAAGTTAGAGAAAATAGTAAAGAAAGACAATCCACTAAAATAAGTTTTGGATGTATCGCTGCTGGTGCTTTTGCACTCAGACAGATAAAATATTATACTTTGGACTAAAATGTTAAAAAAAAAAAAATATCATGTTTAGAGTGTGAGATATCATTTAATTATTTTATGTCTATCTAATAGATGACAGTGTCTTGAATATGAGATTTTTGAGTGCCAAGATCGCGATGCTTATGTCAAAAGCTTAGCATTCTTGTAGTTTTGTTTGGGACCTTACATTATAGTGCTCCCAAATCTACTAGAGATTCATAATGTCTCTCTTTAATCTAGAACATAATGGTTACCAACTTTTCAAGAATAGATTAGCATAAGTACCTCATGCATACACTTGGCCCCAATCATTTTGTAAGTTTTGGCCCAAACACTGAAACTTCTTCTAGTTTCAGATTACTCAGTTTGAGACAAAAGCATTCCATATTGATTCGAGTTCTAGTGAAACATCAAACCATGAGTTTAGCCACTACAGGAATAATCACATATGATCTTCCATCATCCTTCATCTATTCCTCTCAATCAAATTCTACGAGCATTAATGAAGCAATGTTTACCTTTCTAGAAGGGATTCGAACCATACATCTGGAGCTCCTTTGATGACGAAGTTGAAGACACTGTTAAAAGGATTGCATTTACAGATCCCACAATAAAGCTTCAGCACAATTTGCATCCATTCAAAATGGCACACAAATTGTTTTCTGAAACTAAACTTTGACAAAAGCTCACTAGGTGATTTAAGCCCCTCTAGTATTCAAGGAGTGTCCAAAGGGGGATTTGCTTCATAATACATAGACCTGTTGTAGAGAGAGAGTATATGTTGGTCTCAGAGACCTAGTCCTCTTGTGACTAGGTTGACATACGTGGAAGCATTTTCCTAGTTATGCTAATAAGATGGAACCCGGCAAATTTCCCCTTCATGAAGCAACTGGCTGCTAGATTCACTTCTTCCCATTAAAAAAGTAATAATCAAATAAACAAAGGAAATATAGCAGGAGATCAGAACGAACAATGATTACTAGTCTGGCAATTGCAATCATGTCAATGTAAAAGAAATATGAGTATCCAAATCAAAGCATTCTTGAATAGCCATCGATCTAGAAAAAATTGGCACCATACACCCATAAATACAAGAAATTTCGACCAATATTATGCATATGATTTCCGCTACGGAAAGTAAATGAGATGAAACAAAAGAGGAAGAATGAGAAGGCGAGACCTTTCTTGCGAGAAGGCGGTAAGCCCGCTTGACGTCCGCGGCGGAGGCGCTGCGGGATAGGCCGAGGACAGCGTAGTGGTCCTGCTCCCCGCCAAGCGATCCCGTCCCCGCCGCCACGGGGCCGGCACGGTCGGCGGATCGCCGGCCCCGGCCGCCGGCCCACGCCCAGAGGCCCACGAAGGAGATGGACTTCCGGGAAGGGAGGAAGAGACCACCGCCACCGTCGGAGGAGCTCGGCCATGGCAGCAAGAAGGAGGACTGCATCGCCACTCGCCTCCGGCCCTTCGCCGCTCGCTCTTTTCTCCTCCACCACTACTGGCCTCTGGAGCTCCGCACATGCGGAGTTAAAGTGAGCCGCGGAGGAGCGTAAGTCACGGTGCTCCGCATTTGATGCACACGCATACCGATGGCAGCCGTCCGCGTGTCACTGTGACAGGACTGGTTCGAATTGAAAGAGGCTCTAATGCATGTGACTCCATAACATATAATCCCCGCGAATGTAAATGTGAATCGTGAAGTACTTTCGGCACCCGAATTGCCGGAGCTAGTTCAAATCTAACTACATGATAGAAATGAACTTATGCGTAAGCCTCAGGAAACCGTTCTCTCACCACACGAAGAAGAATGACGTACGTAAATGTCAAGCTTTAACAAGTTCCGGCAACCGAAAAAAAAAATAGTTTCAGCCAGCGAAAGTGCCAGGACCAGTGCAAATTTGAATATCTGATAGAAACGAACTCACGTATGAGCTCATGAAAAGAGAAGGTAATTGTCAAGCTTGAATTAGTTTCGGTAACTGTAGGGCCGGGACTAGTTCAAATCAATATCTGATAGACACAAAGAATTCTTTTCCTAATTAATATAAAAAAAAATTTATTTATCTAAATAATCTAATTTTTAACTTATTTATCAGAATGATGCAAATTCAGTAAAACTTCATTTTGAATGGCATTTTATCATCACCACATCATTCCATATTTTCCACCTAGACCACTTCAAAAAATAAAAAATAAAAAATAAAAACATCAAAAAATATGGTGTTTTTAAAAATGTCATATTCTTGGGCATTTTCTTCCCCAAAAAAAAAGAAAAAAAATTGATAAAAATTGAGAGAAAAAATTTATTTTTTAAAAAATAAAAATTTTAATTTTGATAAAAATAAAAATCATTATTTAAAATTAGTATCTCCATTTCAAATTATCTTTTTAAAAAACATATCAGAAAAAAAAATTATGTAAAAAAAATTAAAAATACCATTAAAAAAAGAATCAAAATAAAATAGAAATTATAATTCTAACATTATTTAAAAATTTAATTTTTAAAAAAAATATCTCAAAAAAGATCTTAAAAAATAGCATAAAATAAAAAATACCATAAAATTATTTTTTTTCAAATTATTTTTTTAAAAAAAATATCATTAAAGAAGAAAAAATTGAGAAAAAATAATTAAATTTTAAATTATTTTGTCTATTTAAAAAATAATTTTTTTAAAAAAATATTTAAAAAAATTTAAAAAATAAAGAATACCATAAAAAAGAAAAAAATGAGAAAGAAATGAGAAAAAAATTAAAATTAAAATTTTAAATTTTAAAAAATTAAAATTTAATTTTAATTCAAATAAAAATCATCATTTCAAATTAGTTTCTCCATTTCAAATTAATTTTTTTTAAAAAAATATTTTTAAAAAAATAAAAAAATAAAAAAAATAAAAGTACCATAAAAAAGTCAAAAATTTTAAAAAATAGAAAAAAAATAAAAATTATAATTTTAAATTTAAAAGGAATAAAATTTTTAATTTTAATTAAAATAAAAGACATCATTTCAAATTACTTTCCTCATTTCAAATTATTTTTTTTTAAAAAAAATCCAAACAAATAAAAAAAATCTCAAAAAAATTTTGTAAAAATAGAAAAGAAATGATAAAAATAAAAAAATTATAATTATAATTTGAATTTATAAAAAAAATTTAAATTTAAATTTAAATTCAAAAAAATAAAAGAAAAAAATGCCATACGAAAAGTGAAAAAAAAATGTGAAAAAAAATAAAAATTATAAATTAAAATTTAAAAAAAATAAAAATTTTAACTTTAATGAAAATAAAAAATATCATTTCAAATTACTTTTCTCATTTCAAATTATTTTTTTAAAAAATATCTAAAAAAGAAAAAAATTGGTGTAAAAAAATAAAAAATACCATAAAAAAAGAAAAAAAAGGGAAAAGAATTGAATTGAAAAAAAAATAGAATTTTTAATTCTAATTTAAAAATAAAAAATATAATTTTAAATTTAAAAAATTAAAGATTATAATTATAATTCAAATAAAAAATTATTAAAAAATAAAATTTTATTTATTAAAAAATTATTTGAAATAAAAATTTTATTTATTCAAATAAAAATTCATTTCAAATTACTATATCCATTTTAAATTAATTTTATTTATTAAAAAATCACATAAAAAAGTAAAGAAAAATTAAAAAATTAAAAAAACCATAAAAAAAGAAAAAAAATTGGAGAAAAACATCAAAGGGAATGGCGTTTTTGAAAACGCCATTCCCTTTGGTATTTTTCATGGTTAAATTCCAAAAAAAAACCCCCTCTCTCCTTCTTCTCTCTCTTCTCCGGCAATCTCCGATGTTTTCTCCTCTCCGACAGCACGACGGTGAGCTCCCTCCTTTTTCTTTCCTCTTCCTCTCTCTCTCTCCCTCTTTTTCCTTGGCCGCCGGCGATAGAGGGCCGACGGCGGGCCCCAGCCCTCCCCTTCCCTTGGCCGGCCCCCTCCTCTCCCTCTTCCTCTCTCTCCCTCTTCCTCTCTCTCTCTCTCCCTCTTTTTCCTTGGCCGCCAGCGACAGAGGGCCAGCGGCGGGCCGACGCACCCCGACGGTGGGCCCCGACCCTCCCCTTCCCTTAGCCGGCCCCCTCCTCTCCCTCTTCCTCTCTCTCTCTCCCTCTTCCTTTCTCTCTCTCCCTCTTTTTCCTTGGCCGCTGGTGACAGAGGGCCGACGACGGGCCAGCGCGCCCAGGCCCTCCCCTTCCCTTGGCCGGCCCCCTCCTCTCCCTCTTCCTCTCTCTCCCTCTTCCTCTCTCTTTCTCTTTTTCTTTGGCCGTCGGTGACAGAGAGCCAATCGTATACAGATGGACGTTAATCTTATTACTGCTTTGCTTGAGAGATGGTGTCCAGAGACACACATTTCATCTTCCATTTGATGAGGCGACCATCACTTTACAGGATGTCAGCATCCTTACTGGACTACCAGTTGATGGTGATCCAGTTACCGGAGTTGATCCCACGCTTGCCATTTCAGAGTGGCAGGCTTTGTGCTTGCGATTGCTAGGGTTTGAGCCCGACGCACACTTTTTCGATCATTCACAACTCGGGATTGAGTGTTTGGATGATTGTTACCGATATTTTCATAGTGCGGATGATGCACCAGAGGAGATGGTGCAGCAGTATGTTAGAGGTCAGGTGCTGCGATTGTTAAGTGGTGTCCTGTTATCCGATACTTCATCGAATAAGATGAAGTTGATGTTTTTGCCATTATTAGAGGATTTAGACTTCGCTCGTAGACTCAATTGGGGCAGTGTAGTACTAGCTTGCCTGTATAAAGCTATGTGTCGGGGTTCTTATGCTGATCAGAATGAGATTGATGGTTATTTTATATTATTACAGGTATGTGAATTAAAAATTTTTATTTTTAATATTCAATTATATTTCAAACATTGGATATATCATGTATGATTTTTTTAAAATTTACAGATTTGGGTATGGGAGCGTATGCCGACTATCAGTCCATTACGACGATAGTTGCTCGAGATGCCATCAGAGCAGCATGATCATGATGTTCCATTCAGACTGGACGGACCATTTGAAAAAATTTAATTTATATGAAATCAACTTAGAAAAAGAGATGAAGACCAATCTCTTTACGAGTTTTATAAATGAGTGCGATTTGATTGCAAAAAAGAAAAGAAAAAAAAATATAAATTTTAAGATAAATAGTAGAGATATTCTTGGTATAAAAAATTAACATACGTAATAATCAAAAAAAGATATTCCTTGATTTCAAAACTATTATTTTTATGTATAGTATAGATAATAATTGTTTGTAAGCTTTATCTTTTTGAAGTGACAACATAATGATTTATATAAAAGACAACATACATTTGTAGTCTTTATATTCAAAATATCTATGCAAAAATTAGATTTAAATCTTTAAAAGTGCTTTTAACTATATTATAGGTTTCTAGCTTATTATTCCATATAAAAATGGTAGACTGTTTATAATTCTTATATGACGAGTGTATCTAAAGATTTCTTGAATATCAAAGTAATGATTGTATATGGACCCTAAGTGGGCCTTCAATTATAGGTAATTTTTTGATTTATGATTTTTATAGAATAACTATGAATACTCTTGCACTTTTTGTGTAAAAAAGCATCGAAGCAAGAATTATAAAATAGCTCAATTAGAAAAAAAAAAAAAAACACAATGCAAGATATAGTAATATAGTTTGTGGTTTTCATAAAACCATCATGGTTGTAGATAATATAATTTGATATCGTCAACATGAAATGGCCCAGTCGTGATATTATAATGGATACTATGTGTCCCTCGTGTTTTTTATTTAACATGCAAAATTTAATATTCTAATTAATGACATTATCAAGAAAAACACATTAAGAATGTCCAAATTTCAAGACAATATAGTGTAGTATTTATAGAAGCAATTATTTGTTATTGTTTTAGAGATTTTTCTTGTGACAATGAATGTCATGGAGGAACTGGGATGTGATTCTAAACATTCATAACATGCTATTATGGGCATATGATATTATTAATGAAGTGATGTAAAGGGATTGAGTTTGGTGCAGGAAGTAATTCATAAATCATTGCTAAGTTCTATTACCTTTAATTTCTTTTTTCAACTTTGATAATAAATTAAGCATTTGCTTGAATCATACAAGACATGACAGATAACACTAATCAACATATAATAAAAGAAGACAATGATTATAATATTTCGTAGGCATGTGATTTAAGCACGTACGCATGCAAGTCAAATATATACATTATTTTTCAAACATAATAAAACATATACATTCATCCTTATAAATTTAATGGATCGATCTTTTGACAACTCGTGACTTGACAAACTCTTTTTCTAATTTACATAAATTATTATTTTTATGTGAATTAGTTGTTAATACATTCCACACATTGCAGTGCTAAACAGAATGTCTCTGAAATCAATACATGAGTTTATCTCAAATGAAATAGGAACTTAATGAATTTCCAAGTGACTAAGATATTTCACTAACTTAATAGATATATACTATGAAGAGTATTTCTAGCTATTGCATAATATAATCAGAGTTACTCATATTTTAATAGCATACAAAAAAAAAAAAAAAAATCATAGAGACATATATCTACCAATATGTCTAGAATATTAACCAAGATATTAACATACATCAACTTATATCTATCATGATGCTGACAATTAATATCTTGCATATCATATCGATCTTTCGGACTTATATATATGGATTTAATGCTGCTGCGTGTTTCGCCTCCCCAAATAAAATGATGGCTGCGACAAGGACCGCGTTTTTGGCACCGAAGACATGCGTATCTATTAAATATATTTAGTGCTGACTAAATTTATTTTGAAAATAGTAAAATATAAAGAAGATTTTCTTGGAAGGGGTTTGATTCTCTCGATCTTTGACCGGAACCGAACCGTCTTACACGCTGATTACTCTCCGATAAGTTCCCATTCGAGCATGTATAGTCCGCAGATCCCGTTCGAGATTCCGAATCCCACGGATTTCATCTACTTCCTCTATTTATAGTTGCGGATCCGTCCACCCCTCCCCCCGTTCCGTTACTGTGCCCGTTTAAACTCCGGGAGAAGTCGAACGAATTGCGTTCTCCAAGAGGTATTTCCCATCTCCCCTTCTTGATATAATCGTCGATTCTGTTTCGCTTCCACCGAAGGGAGCATGAAAGAAACGGTAATCTGATTGTTCGTGGTTTCCAATTCTTCATGATCTTGGCGTTCTTGTCGATCTTTCTTGATAGATGGTGATGCGATTTTACTTGATTTGATGTTTCTTTTTTGTCGGATTGGTTCATGTTGGTGAAGAATTAGCAATGGCTTCTGTTGGGAAGTCGACGAACATCTTCTGGCAAGAATGCCCGGTCGGGAAGCTCGATAGGCAGAAGTTGCTGAACCAAAAAGGTTGTGTTGTTTGGATCACGGGTCTCAGCGGTTCAGGTTTGTCCCAAAAAAAAAAAAAAAAAGAACGGTTCTTTGATTGGAGATATGAATAAAAAAAATAATCTTGAATCTTGATTGTGATCCTGTAAAATCGGGGCATTAGGATGTGATGTCGCTAACGCTGTAGGATACGGTGGATATGTGCTAATTGAAACAACCATTGGTTTAGAAACTTTCTCTAAAGTTGCACGGATATAAACTAATAACAAAAGTTAATTGCTATTGGTCTTGTTAATCTGTTTTCTCTGAGACTAGATTGTTGTGTTACCAATTATTGTCGCAATTAAATGTAGGCCCGAGTTATTCTGAATTCATGGAACATTATCTAGCATTACCAAGCAATCTGATTCGGCGGGTTTCCTTTTTACACATGATGTCTGGTTATGGATCATCTGCTAAGCCACTGACAGAGACACATGTTTATATTTAAAAATGCATTTCCTTTTTCCTTTTTTTTTGTGGTGAATGAGATGCAAGTATTTTTAAATTGTTGTTGTAGATTCCCAAGTTCAATAAATTTTCTCGCATATTTATCCACAACTATTGTTGATGAAGATTCGCCATCTTGATATGAGACCTCGTACCAGTACCATGTTATTACAATACTAGTACATGGTTCGGTACAGTTTGAGATAGTGTACCAAGTTCGGTACGATACGAGATAGCATATTGGTACAAGACTGGTATGGTATGTATACCTTGTATCGGATGGTACGAGGAGGTGGTACAGTAGACCATGATTGTGATTTTGTATCTTATACACTGTTTTTAGAATTCATATAGAAATAATTTTCCTTGGGATGCTACATCTTTTCTTTATTATCTTAGGATGGTGGATGCGATGATCTCTTTGCAACATGAAATGCATTATAACCTCCATGTGGTTTTTTGGTTCATATAACTTTATCTGTTTTCTGTTGTTTGACAAATGAAATATAGCTTATTAACTACCAAGACAGAAACTCGAGACAATCACTCAAACATGGGAATACCAGATGCCTCTACATTTATTTTCTTATTTGCACTGAGGCTGGTCATTTTTGCATGTTATTATAATGAATTTCAGTTCCTTTCTCGCTAATTATCAAATGCATATTTTCTTTGGATATTTTGTTGGCTGTTTTTAAATCTACATGCTCTCCATTCTTGCTTACATTATGTTTACTATGTAGAAAATATAACTTGCTCAAGTTCAATAGCAACTGTGTAAGTCCCCTAGATGTTATATTGAATGGAATCCACAAATATTCAAGGGCATGAAATTGGGAACATCTACATAGTTGAATTCTAAATGTGTTATGGTTTTCTTAAATCTTCATGTTCCTTCCTCCTCTTGAATTCTTTATTTCTTGGGCACCACGACCCCTCTCCTAGAAATCTCAAGTACAGTGCTTGAACTTTTGAAACTGTGAAAACTAGAAATTCTACAGTTTTGGAAGTCAAACTATATTTTCTTGGATATGTTTGGTTGCTAGAGGTAAATGGTTTTAAAGAGGAGACTATAACTTGGAGATGTAATAGTTTGTGAACTATAGCAATTCTATTCAACAAATCCGCCCATTTCCATTTTCTTGAAACTTTTGATTTTGCACACCCTTTTTAATAGATGTATGACCTGGTTCTGCCTAAGGCATGCCAAATCATTGAGTCATGATGGTTATAGTCAATCAAAACAAACCTATAGCTACTTTTTTTTTTTTTTGTGGTTTTATCCAGGGAAAAGCACCTTGGCATGTACATTGGGTCGAGAGTTGCACTCTAGAGGAAAGCTTTCTTACATCCTTGATGGTGACAACCTTAGGCATGGATTAAACAAGAACCTTGGATTTACACCTGAAGATCGTGCAGAAAATATACGCAGGGTTGGTAAGTATATTTCTAATATAACTAATCACGACAATGAGTTACATTTAATTTTTCTATGGAGAAGAAGTAAAGGGAGGAATAATTAATTTGGAACAATAATTAATTATATCACTTAGTGAACTAATGATTTTTTTTGGGTATTAGTATGCCAGTGAACTAATGCATTCTTTGGGTATTAATATGCCTTTTTCATGTTCCTTTTTACCTTTTCAATGATTTTAAGATACTTCTCTTCTTTTAGGTGAAGTGGCAAAGCTCTTCGCTGATGCGGGTTTAATCTGTATTGCAAGTTTGATCTCTCCCTATAGGAGAGACCGAGACTCTTGTCGTGCATTATTGCCAGATGCTAGTTTTATTGAAGTTGGTGTCTCCCATCAGAATGTATTTATTGAAACCAAAATCAAACTTATTTCAGATAATGATTTAAACTTATTGTAATTTTTGGTAGGTTTTCATGAATATGCCTTTAGAACTGTGTGAGGCAAGGGATCCTAAAGGTCTTTACAAGCTTGCTCGTGCAGGAAAGATAAAAGGTGATTTTTTTCATTTTACCTGACCTAGAATGGAACATCTATGCCTGTATAGAATACTTACCCTGACCATGTAGCCTTGTTCCAACTATTCATGGTCTGTCCTGTATAGAATACTTGTGTCTGCAAAGTTTCTTGCCTCTTAGCATAAGAGCAGACAAAACCTAAATTTTAATGTGCTTATGGCTTTTGTGCATCAGTAATGCATCATGGTTATTATTTATTTTTCCATTTTTCTTACTGAGTATGTTTGAGCATGTTCATTGATATCTTATAATATAGATAAGAAATAGATCTGCTCCATATTCTTCCTTGATGCATGCAGTATTATGGTGATTGCATTAAAAAATAAAGCATACAAATCAATAACATAATGATTCCTGTGAAGTTCTACCAAAAGGTGATATCATGCTTATAACACATGCCCATGAACTGGTCATATGCACATCCCGGGCTCTGCCGCCATTTCTGTCAGGTGGCTCCCCAGGCCCATTCCTGTCGAAATTTGTTGTGTTTGTTGTTCCTAGCAGTGTTTCATTTTTATATAACAAGTTTGTGAGAACCTAGATCACCATATTGGAAGATGTGTCTTGGAAACATGTTGCACTAGTGTACACCCTTTGAAAGTTTCCTGTTACGAAAATCTCTTGTTGTTGCTTCCAATTATGTTTTTATATATTAACAACATTTTCAGCTCACTTTCAAAATGCTTCTTGTGCATTTCTCTAATGTTTCTAAGCATTTTCCACATTTGAGACATGGAACTGAATTCTGGTGCTTGATGTGTTTCATGAGATGATGAGAATGCTTGGTAGCTCAGAATACCTGCATCAGACTACTCCCTTGAAAACTGTAATTATATCTGGACTGCCAAAAGTTAAGTAAAAGAAATACTCCTAATGTCGATATTTGTAGCTTTGCTGGTATAAGCTTGTTTTAACAAGTGCAATTGATGATTTTCTTATTAAGAGGTGTTTTCTCATATGAAAGCACCTCATCATCGTGATTCTAGATATCATGGTTAACCAGAATCTCTCATGAGTCTGTCTTTGTTGCTTTCAACATCTTTACAAACAATAGCAGGTTTTATTCATCTTTTAACAGAAATAATTTTTTTCTTCAATACATCCAGTCAGCAATATTTTCAATCTGCAGCATTCTCCACCCTCAAGCATCGTGAGCCCATGAGTTGAGCGTACATGTCATCTTCTTTCCCCTGATTGTTATCTTGTTTCATGTTAATCAAGATCTAATCTTGATTCTGTTATAGCCTTAGATTAAGTGGCCTTTGATGTAGATTTAGAAAGTTGTTAATAATGATTCTCATTTGATAGAAAAAATTGTTACGACATTACCTACCTTTGGGCCAGCAGAAACCCTAATCAAGTTGTGAAAATTTGTGGGTGCCCTGAAGAATGCAAGAAAGATCGTGCTTCAGTACAGTGGGAATGTGAAATCTGATTTGGAAGTTTTCTTTTTTGCACTAATGGCAAAGATTAGGACATATGAAGAGAAAGAAGATGCTGAAGTAGAGAAAAAGTTAAAGGGGATAATAAAGGAAAAAAAGAAAAGCTAAGAGACAAGAAAAAGAAAAGTGTTTCAGATTTATAAATCGATCCCATCAACTAATCTTACCGGTTTTGTTTACTAGTGCTTGGCATGTGTGAAACACATGAGAGAAAGATGGATAGCCATGACCCTTACTTTTTTAAAAAAAATTGTACTGATAAATGCACTCTCACCTTTTTTTGGTATGTTATTCTGTTCTCTGTTAACATAGCGGGTTTTGAATGAAGAGATTGTAATTTGAAAGAAGAAGGAAGAACAAGGTGCAGGAATGGACGGAAGAAGAGCAAAGCATAAATAGAAAAGATAACATTGCTTAGCCTTGCATGCAACCCAACCATGTTACAATGTGTCATCATTATTTGCAAATTAATACACCAGATTTTTTTAAAATCATAACAGACTTCTTTCTTTTTAATTTTTATTCTATTCATCAAAAAAGCTGTTAAGCTAAGGTACTTGTTGGTTGTTAGGGGAAGCATGCCATTCACTTTCTCATGATGAAGCCACCATTACATTATGTTGACTATTACAGGGATTGTCATTGGAAAAGCTTTCAGCTTTTTCTTCATTTTTTGCATGCTAGGGTTGATAATGTATTATGCTATACTAATTTAGTCCCCCTTAAAACGCCTGAATCATCTGTGTTGGATCAGAGTTAAGAATCCTTCATCAATTTTACATTTTAAGGTGTGAAACATCAAAAATATTTCCATCTCTATGTTGTCACAGATTATACGTTCTTCTCTTAAAATCCCTGACCCCTTACAGAAAAGGAAAAAAAGCACCTGGTAAAGAATCAAATCCAACTTGTCATTTCTTATAAAATCAAATTGGTTTCTCAAAAGTCTAAGATGTAATGCTTTATTTTTAATTTCAAGTATGGCCAAAAGTAAGCCATGGAATACTAAGCACTTAATATTCCCAATCAGTCAATTTCAGTTGTTACATTTTTCATTTGTTCTATAGGAGCTTAACCGCCCAAACTTTCCGCAGTTAATGGACATTGCTAGCCTTTGTCATTTTCTTTTAGTCAAGGATACATTTCCTACATATATTTCATAATTATGTCGCATCTTCTAAACTGTAATTTGCATTGCAGGTTTTACTGGAATAGATGATCCATATGAGCCACCTTTAAATTGTGAGGTACATCTTCATTTTTTATTAATATATATTGTCATTCTATATTTGCAGTATATATCACGAAAATACTTTTTGTTGTTTGTCTACATAATGCAAGGCAAAACTCGGGATATCTTGTCATTAGCCATTGTAACACGTCCATGAATTAATTATATGAAGTTATGCATGTTGTGAACTGAATTACTTCTCCTTTATGGTGCTAAAGATTGAAAAAAATAACTTTCAGAACTGGTCACTCATGATGTGCATGTCTAATGTTCTTTTATGTTTGCAGTAGAAACACTTTACAGAAATTTCTTGGGGAAGTCTTGAAAATGCGAACTAGGTGGAAGATCTTGGCTTGAGTAGATCAGTTTCTGATCAAAATAGTTTGACTCAGTCCATGTTCTGAAAACTTGAAGAAATTTGAAAGACACAAAAGACATATGTTAAATCCATGAAAAAACTTAAAAATAAAAGAAAATAATAATATCTCTGATATTATTTTTGCTTTTTCTTGCAAAACCTGTAACATAACAAGGTCTAAGAAGTACCAAGCGTAAAGAAAAATTAGTATGTCCAGAGTTCTTGTCATCTTCACATCCAAAACTTATCTTATCAACATCAGTTTGTGCGAAGACTACCACATATAGGTAGGAAGTAATGCATTTCCGGTTACAGATTAAGTTTGGGCAGCTGCAGACCGATGCTCAGGAGTTCTCATAGTCTTGGAAAGGAGGAAGACAAAGTGTGAAGATGACAAGATTTAGTATGTAGAATTGCTTTCCTCTTTGAAGCACAAATAAAGGCTGGATGTCAAGTTGAAACATAGGCAACAAGAATTCCGAACGCAAATGATTACAGATTACATTGTTGACAAGCAGAATAAAAGGCTAGAGAGAACTATTTGATTAGGCATAAGTTACTTGTGAGTTAAAAAAAAATGCTTAGTTTGGATTTGAATTGAGTTGGATGCTCTGAAGAGGCAAGCAGTGACTGTCATGTGCTAAAGCTGGCATAAATGAATGGTTCTGACTTGCTTCAATCCCTTTCCATCAACTATGCATGACTATATACGTCTGAACAAGTTCATGCTGTTGTGAGTCAAGCAACAAAAGCAGATCAAGCCAACAAAGTTTTGGACCATGTAGTTCTGATAATTCCATGAGTATTTTACTTGTAAAAATTAATTTGATCATCAATTTTCAAAACATAGTTTTGGGATTTTGAACCTTTATCAGGGAGTCTCATCTGTGAAAATACGTTGCTTGGCATGATCTGAATCAAAGTGACTGAGATAAGTAGAAGAAAAGGAGAGAATTAATGGATCATTTTCAACATATGGTTACAATGCATTTAGTCCAGATAATTAGATGACATTCTTACATCCTTTGTAAATGGCCATATACATCTCTTCAGGATTAACATGTGCATGGAACAGATATGACGATATGTTTTCTAGATAGATCTGATGAATAGGATATCTGGAAACTGCATTCATCATATCAGTCGCATATTATCAGTGTTTATGCCTAATTACACCAAAGTTCGAGACTCTGAATATTTAGTGTCAGCATTCTGAAGTATCCCAGTTAGCTAAAGTTTCTACAAAACATGTGAACATGGAGCGTTTTTGAATAAATTATTTCAAACCAATGTGATCTATTCTGGAAAGACAAAAACACTGGGTAACCAGAGGCTCAATGCAAACTTGATACCATGATGTTTTGCCTTAATTGATATTAGTGTTGCCTATTCTTCTAGCTTCTCAGGCTTTTACGCATTCGATTATCATGAGGACAAATGATAATCAGGCAGGATACTTCATTGTGCAGTGATTATGGCTAAAATATTTTGTTTTAGAATAATAAGAAACAAATGAAACAGACATATAATTTTTAAAAGAAAATGTTCAATCACTGCATTTCAAGTCAAGGTTCTTTGTACTGGTGCATACTGCTTTGTACTGGAGATACCGTACCATACTGGTACCAAACCAAACTGGAGCATATTGAGTCTTGGTATGCCAAACCAACCCTTGTACCGGATATATTGGCATTGTATCAGTATGGTATCAGTACAAGGTCCAGTAACGAGATGACAAAACTTGTTCCAAGGAACTTAGTGGCGTCATTTTGCAGTGTGGTTGTTTTCCATATGGATGATTTATAGTCATCTCTTCAAGGAGAAAAAAGATTGTATACTTCAAAATTTTGGTATTTTTCTCCCTGTCCAGCCATTGATTGCTATCATAAGATGATACGTTGCTGACAGAAATATTCTCACACATCATCAGATTTTCTGACAAATACTTCTCTAGTGAAGGGAAATTGTTCTCTCTAATGGAGTAAAATTGTTACAAAGAGATAAGAACTCTCCTAGGTTGACTGTGTTCATTAATTATATTATTAATAAAATTGTCTGCTACAATTATGCTATATTGATCAATCATTACTTTGTTTTATTTCCAGCCAGAGAATGTCTTATCCAACCATATGTCTGGTGTTTTATGTTCCTCCATGCATTGTAAACTCAAAGAAAGCTGTTTGTAGAAAATGATATGATATGTTCAAGTTGCAAACAGTGCCCGCATGATGAAAAGCTTATAAAAAATGGGGGAATTTTAGGAAATGTTTAACACTAATCTCTAATCTCTACCATATATAACATGAGACCTGTGGGAAGCCAACAACATGCTTCATAAATTCTATCCCTTTTTCAGTAAATACAGGTCTTCTCTTTCACCTCTCCCCTAGTCCTGTTCCAATTTTTTCTCTCTGTTTTTTTTTCTTTTAATGTGTGTTTTTGTGCATGTGCCTGTTTGCGCTTACGGCATGCGTATGCCTGCACTTGCTTCTGGGGTGGGGGGATTTGGTATGTCTACAAAAATGCAAGTGTTTTTATCAGTTACATAATTGAAAATTATTAAAAATGGAATATGTTACCAGAAATAAAAAAAATCCTCAAACAATCTACCAGGTGATGGGATTACAAGCAAGCAACTATCCATCAAGCATATCATGTGCCACAGATACTAATGATATTAAATATCCTGTTATGGTAAATGGTTTTGACATCCAGTACTGTGTGGTAGGCCAGTTTAGGCGAATGGTTTCAGTTCATCTGAAACATTGTGTCAAGATACTAGATTAAAATGGTTTATCTTGAAGTATCAATATATTTTGTTTGAGATTTTGTCCCAAAAAGATTAAGATCAGGAACCAAACATAGAAAGAAAAATCAGTTCCATCTATTCAAATTTTCTTCAGCCATGGTTGTATGATCTTAACTGCATTCAAACAAAAGAAGAAGAAGAAGAAGAAGAAGAAGAAAAACTCTTTTGAGGTTTGTATAAACTATGCAGTAATATATGTTGCTCGTTTGCCTATAATCTTAGTGCATGGACACCATTACTTCATAAAAAGTTTACAATTACCTGCAAAATAAATAAACAAGAAGGGGAATGGAGCTTTTCCTTTGAATCGTGGAGAAGCTACTGTATCATGTATTTTTGTTCTTTCACATGCTTGTACTTGAGACTTATAATTTATGTATACAAGTTTATTTCAGTAACTATATGCCTAATCTAATAATATTTGCCATTTTCTTGCAGATAGAGATAAAACAAGAAAATGGATTTTGCCCTCCTCCCTCTGACATGGCAGGAGAAGTTGTAACTTATTTAGAGGAGAAAGGGTTTATGCAAGAGTAGCAAAGATATGCGTAGACTTCATTGCTGATCTGCTAACTTGCATTATCTTGCAGTCCTTGGAGATTATTCTTTGTAATTGTGGTACCATGAACATGAAACTATTCCCCCCATTTTGATCTATCATAATAATATCTTTTAGTTCATTGGTGAAAAGAATTATTTGTCCTGAAAATTTATATCTAGATGGATGCTACTTTGTTAAAATAGTGTTGCCTAATGTTTGGCTTGCCGAAGACATGTATGCTGCAATGATGCTGCAGATTTTACCATTTCAAACTAAATCATGCTGTTTCAAAATAATTGTTAAAAGAGATGAGGTCTTTCTGATAGGTCAATGGATTGCATGCACCAAAAGGCACTGTAATCATTGCAAGAGAAATCTGGTAGCAGTTGACACCAAGGGAAAAAAAATGAAGAAGCATGAAAAGATCCACGATTCTCTTCGATAAGAATCCAATAATTGCTTTTGATGGAAAGATCTCAGGGTACATCACCAAAAAAAATCAACTGGCACGGATGCTTACTACAAATTATAATTCAGATTAGAAAATTACATCAGGCCATTAAACATAAACTATACCAATTGACACTTTCACTTTTAAATTGGCTGATCCTGTATTAATTTGGCAGATTTTAGACATCTAAAATTCAAAAAATGATGAGGTTCAATATAGGATCATGTAACCGTGGATTGCATCAATTCACTATTTTAATTTGGTTCTCTAAACAATATATCGTTTATACTTAGCCTGTTCCTCAAACCATTGTCAGTTCTATACGGACCACATGGTAATGTTATATCCATCTACACGTGCATTATATAAAATTTCTCCATGTGCTTGATAAGTTGTAATATCGTAATTAAATAGAACTTACGTATATCCCATCCATAAACAAAGTCTTCCTATATAAATTCAATGCTGGTCATACATGTCTGTAACAAATAGTTCAACTTTCAAAAATTGATCCGGCTAAAACCAACCATCTCAATAGGAAAAGATCCTATCAACTTAGCACGACTCAATCTCCACCTATACCTATTTATCAAAAGCAAGCTCTCGTACAATCCGCAAGATCCGAGTAAAATTGTGGTTGGATGATACAATCCCTTCTCACTTTAGGCATAAGATGGAGGCTCAATTATGATAGATATAATCATCTTAATTGTTGCCTGAGCTCTAGGTTTGCTTTGCTCGGAGAGAAATTATTAGTTGAACTAGGTCTAATTGGCAATATAAATTCCGAGATAACTGAATTCTAACCACTATTTTGATCTTGGATAGCTTAAGTACGAGAGGACAACGTCGTGAGCGACCATTGGATTGGTACTTTAAAACTGCTGCATCTAATAATTTCTCTTGCCAGTGGGCTTGTCTTTTGGGACTGTTATTTTGAGAATAAAAAATTCATCCACGAACTTATATTTTTTTACGTAAATATTTTTTAAATAATATTTAAATAAAAAAATAATTTATTTATATGTTTTATATATTAAAAAATAATTTAAAAATCTGTTATCTATATTTTTTTTGTATTATTAGTTTTCTGAATAAATTGCTCACATCTGTCTATATTTTCATAATATTTTTTATTATATAAATATTATTATAATAATATAATATATTATATTATATTTTATATATTATAATATATAATATTATATAAATATATTCATAAATATAGATAATATAAGTTATATATAATATAATATAATATAATATAATATAATATAATATATAATATTAAAATAAATTAAAATAATACATTATTATATTATATTATAATTTATTATTATGATAATAATATAAGATATTAATATTATATTATAGTAATAAAATAAGATATTATACTATAACATTATATTATTATAATAGTATATTATATTAAAATAATAAAATATTATTGTTCGATAATATTATTGTATTAGGTTATATAAAAGATAGTATTATATACTATTATATTATTATTATGGGGTTTGGGTTATATCAGGAATGAAATAAAAAAAATTATTTTTTTGATTAAAATTATATTAGTATTTTGTGGATAAATGATATATATGAAAAAATAATTTATTCATATAGAAAAATATGAGAAACTGGGTAAGTTGGTCACCAACCTCCTTATAATATTTATCCATCAAAGAATGGACCCATGGGAGAAGTGAAAACCCATGTGGTAAGTCACTTTTCATATTTTATGGTAAGTGGAAATTCATAGAAGAGATGAATTTTGGTATTTTTTATGGAATAAAAAGTGGTGATATTTTTTTTTTTTCAAAATATCTTTTAAGCTCTATGTCTAAGATTTTGTAAAATATCAATAAATGGTTACGATGAAATACTAAATAGTGATATAATATTATATTAATATTATATTAATATTTATATAATATTAATATATATCTTAATATTTATATAATATTAATATTATAATTATAATATTTATTATATTTTAATATTATTTTAATATATATACTAATATAATATTAATATAATAATATATATATATCTATATTATTAAATTTATTATATTAAAATATTAATATTTTATTAATATAATATCAATATATAGTAGTATTATATTAACACAATAAATTATTATAATTTAATAGTATATTATAATATATTAATATTATATTAATATTAATATTTATATAAATTTTATGAATAAAAAAATATAATTTTGTATATATTAAAAATATAATAAATATTTTTCATAATTAAAAAAAATAAATATTCAACCAAACACTCTGCGATCCTTCTCCGAAGCAAACGCGTCTTCGAGGGAGGCAGAGGGTAAGGGATAAACTAATATTTTTTAAAAAATAACAAATAAAAAAGCCAGGCAGCCGTCCAGCGCCGTTCGATTTCTTGCGACTTTCTATTTTCACGCCTGGCACATCGACTGGTTAAATAAAGATCGCAAGCGAAACGATGGGAGGAGGAACAGCCACAGCAGCCGCCGAAGAAGAGTTGGAGGGAGGGGTTTGGTGGAGATCGTGTTGGAATGGCGTCGTCGTCGTCGTGGTTGCAATCTTTTTTTCTCAATCCCCGCCGAAACTGGTTCGCCGCCCAGCACTACAAGGCCGTCTCCAAGCGCCTCAAGAAATACGGTCCGATCTCCCTTCTTCTTTCTCTCTCTTAGGGTTTCTGGTCTGGAGATGGATTTTGATTTTGGTTTTATGGTTATTTTCCCCTTCCGATCTAGGGTTGCGTTACGATGATCTCTACGATCCGATGTACGATCTGGACATCAAGGAGGCGCTGGCCCGGCTCCCGCGCGAGGTGGTGGACGCCAGGAACCAGCGCCTCAAGCGCGCATTGGATCTCTCCATGAAGCACGAGTACTTGCCGGAGGACTTGCAGGTCGGTTCTTGTTCGATGCTCTCGTTTTGCCTTAACCCGTTTTCTTGATGGTAATCTAAGAAGGTAGAGCTGGTACCTGGTTCCTGATCCGTGTTGGTATTGGTATTATTAGATCAAATTATTGATTCGTTAGCGTTCTCTTTTATAATTCGATGCTTCTTTGATTTAGATGAGATAGTACCCAAAATATAGGTTTTTAATGATTTTGAACGATTTATGGAAATCTAAAGAAGATCGATTTGTCATGTGGCGCCTGATTTTCTTGTTTATATGGGTATGTTTTGTTACATCGATTTATTTCTTTACGGCTCCTGTAGAATTGAATTCTTCTTTTGTTTATGTGAAATTAGCAAAAAAAGATATTTTTTTCTCATTGATGTAGAATGTTTCTCTAGAGGGATCTGTAAAAAAAAAAAAAAAGGATGTAATATGAGCTGCAGTTACATCGATAGCATTGAAAACATTGCCCTTTGAGTTTTCTATAAGAACCGGTTGTCTGCAAAGAAGGGTGTGGTAGTAGTGTTCTAGGCCTCTTTAAGAATATGGCTATTGTTGATGGAACTTTTAGTTTGGGCCAAGTTATGCATGTGCTCTTGACAAGATTTGTTGAGTACCTCATAAAATACTATGTGGAAGGATGGATTGTGGCACATGTTGATTGGTGAGTGGTTGTGGAGATCAGAATATAAGAGTCTTATTGTAACAAAGGAAAGAATAAAAAGAATGTGTCTAGAAGTAATTATTAAGTAACTATTATTTTCTGAGATTCCCTTAGTTAAATTCATGCTGGATCAAGTTGTCAGGTTACCAAGAATTCAGTATGATACACATGGTGTGAATCATGTACCAGCTTTGACTAACCAGTGTTGCAGTGTTGTGTTGTTGCACTTTGAAATGCCTGAAGCTGCTTGAACTTAAGAAGTTGTGTTGGTTTTACATGACTCGTTCTCCAACATTGCTTCTATCTCCAAATTTTCACCAACACTTTACCTGATTTGGAGTTTGTGGACTGTTGGTTTGAGGTGGGAGAAGTTATTTTTCAATATGTAAACCCCATTTTTAAGAGTTCTATATGGCTTTTTGTAAATTTCGAGGATCACTTGTTTCAGTATTGTTCCATAATTGTGCTTTGCAGTCATAAACAAAGCCGTTGGCTTGTTATTTTCATTCAGTTTTGAAAAGGTCTTTAGTATTTTTTAGGAACAAAATAGGAATTTTAAAATAACTGGAGGCATATTCATCCAAATTGGTTGAAGTTCAAGTTTTGATATATCATGATTGCATCCAAATCACAAACATCCTAACCTTTACCTTTTCTAATGAGAACTTCCCAGAAGTCAGGAATATAGTAAATATTAATAAATTTAAAAGAATCAGATTATAACGCTAGTGACCCATTGTGTAATCTGCAGGCATCCTTTTGAGTATGAAACATGATATTTTTGAATTTATTTATCAGTGATCAAAACATCCAGAAATGAAGATGTTATGAGTAATCAAACTACATTGCTATACGCATTTAATAAAATACTATGCATCATTATATTTACCAAATGATCTTATTTATTATCTTGCATAAATAATGCTTCATGATGGATCTTGAGAAAAGAATCTAATGTGGAGGAACAGCATAGGTTCCATCTTCTGGATATCATTCCTGCCAACCTTTTGTATGGACTTTGAGATGAATAACAGCAGGCGACATCCTTTTAATATAGGAGCATGGTTTGAAGATTATCTTGGCCTGTGCTCGGAATATGATAGAGGCACTGCAAAATAGTTCCCACTTTTGTTTCACCAAAAAGACCATTGCTATGAAAATGGGTGGGATCATTCTGAGTACTTAGCCATGCCGACTTAGCACTAAGTAATAGATAACCTACATCATACGTAGACATGCAATGCATGCACATGTGCGTGCCTAGTTCTAAGTTGCATTCACTAACTCAAGTCCACCTTAAAGTTATTCCACCTTACTAGCATTGTCAGGACTATACAAAACTGGAGAATCTTTGCTACTGCAAACTTTAGGCCATATACAACTATAATACCTGACTAAAATATGCTTAAGTCTCATCTATCCAAATTCTGAAATTTTTTGTTGATCTAGCATGATTTTTTGCTACAGGAGAGAACCCCTTCACCATTGTCAACTTCATTCATGTTAAACTTGAGTCTAGATGTAGGTTGTCAGATAGTCCTATACTTAGAAAGAAATCTTGGCTTGCAGTACATCAAGGCCATTAATCAAAGTTAGTTATTGACAAGTCAATATGTGAATTCAAGAGAAAATCTTTATTGATCACGAGAAGGCAATTATCCACTCCTTGCCCACCTAGTGGCCCAGATATACTTTTATTGTACATCTTCACTTTTATACTCATTAAAATCATGAAACATTTAAATTATTGTATATGCCCACAAGTCCATGCATCATGTGTTCATCTGCCCGTTGAGCTTCCAAGTTGTTCATGACAATAATGCTGGTTCTAGTATTTGTAGGATTCCCTTTGATTCCACTGGATGAAGAATGATTACTTTTTACAGAAAAGAATTCTGAAACCTAGAAAGGAGACTTCAGAGAAGTTGGTGTGCTCCTTGTTGGTTTCATCAACTCTAAAATCTATTTGTATAATAACGCTTTTTCAAGAGACTTGCTACATAGGAAACTGAAGAACATTATTATGAGGTATAGATGGTCTTAGGGTTCATGTAGAGAAATCAGTTGATCCTGTCATATGTCTGCATGGCATTTATCTTTATGGGCTAACCATTCTGGCTTTATCCATAAAATTATTTAAAGATTATATGTGAACCAGCCCTTCTTCTCTACCTTTCTTTTTGTAGACTATAGTATCATGTTTTAAACATAGATATAACTGAATAATGTATTTCATGTACTTGCGTAGTACATCCAAGTTTGTGGCATCAAATCCTTTTGTTTGCTATGAATAATCCAGCTCATGTAATAATATCTGTAGGTATTGCGGCAATGTAGCTGCATACCTTTTATGGTTGCTCCTTTGTTCCCCAGATATGTAACAACCATACTTTTAAAATGGTCTGCCCGCTGATAGATTGGAGTACTTCTCGTTTGGCATTATACCAAACTTTCAAGGGGTCCTTAGCCTTGAAAATCATTTTTTTTCCTCTCTTAGCGCGCCAATTGTTAAAATAAAATCCATGTATATAGTGTCAACTTGGTCATATAGTTTTGCTTTTCACATTTATATTAATCACTGATACCAACCTTTTTTATTTTCTTCTTCTTTGCAGGCATTACAGACACCATTTAGAAGCTATCTTAAGGATATGTTGGCTCTTGTAAGTGTTTCTATGAGCCAATTTTACCTAAACATTTTGTCAGTCAGCTTCTCTGGTTACTTAGAATTTGTCTTTATGTGGCATTTTTCCAAGCATGTGTATGGTATCCTTCTGCAATTTGTGTCTACAAACATTTTAGAAGGACAACCTTTTGCTCTTCTCTGCCGGTTGATTGGGGTTGCATTGTAATGCAATGCTAAGGCAATAGTTTATACGCCATTTTCATAATAAATTCTATTTTTAATGAGTAGTTGTTTGAAGTCTGCTAACATTTGCTTAGCAGCATTGCCATTTAATCTACTGAAGCTTCTAGATGAACATATGGCTTGTCAATTTGAAAAGTAAGTGCGCTTAATGTTCTTTATATATGGTTATATAAATAATAATTTCTAATATACTAATCGATCAATATATCTAATATACTAATTGATATGGTTTTACAAACAGACTGAATTTTTATTTGCTTAGCCTTTTTTGAAGATATTGCATATATGATAATGTGCTACATTTAAGTACACCTATTTTGTAAGCCTTTCTGTTTCTCATATTTTCACTTGAAACTGGCATTGCTCTCTATTTCATGGAGGCAAAATGCTTTGGTGGCTCTGCTATTAAAAGCCAACACACAGGTAGTGGGTGTGCCTGCCAGACCTTTCTGTTTAGTCTGATAAAAGTAAAATGATTTTATTGCATGCTTCATTTGGGGAAACGCACTCATGCTCAAATGCAGCCAAATAAAAAAAAGGGTATATTCATCCATTCGCATAAATAAATTTCATCAGGCAACCATTAGATAGTCCATCATTTGCTTGCACATGCTGGATTCATGGTGAAGAAAATCTTCTATCTTCCAACTACCAATTAAATGGTGTCTACCTCTTTCATTCATATCTGTAGTCCTCTATCTCTTTCTTCGCTTAAGTCTTATTATCTTTAACAATTGCAATCAGAAGTTCAGAACCACCTCTCTCTCCGTGGTTTAAATTCTGTGGGATGAAAGTGTTCTAGTTTATCCATGAAATTGGATGCCTTGCTGTCCTGCCTTATCACGACAATGATCATGAATCCTGGTAGATATTCTGTCTTTGTCCCCTTTTTTTTCTTTTCTTTTTTTCTTCTTTTCTTCTTCCTTTCTTTTCTTTTACCTTCTTTTATTTTCTTTCCTTTTTTGTTCTTTTCTTATCCTTTTATTATTTTTTCCTTTTTCTTCTTCTTTCTCTTTTCTTTTTCTTCCTTTTTTTTTTCCTTTCTTTCTTTTTCTTCTCTATTCTTTTCTTTCCTTTTTTCTTCTTTTTTTTTTTTCCATTCATTTTTCCTTTTTTTCATCCTTCCTTTCTTTCTTCTTTTTTCTACTCTTTGTTGAGGTGAGTTTCAGAGTCCCAACCTTGTTCCGGTTCCATTTTCTCCTTATAGAAATAAAACGAGACAGCCAGGACGTGTGCTCCATTCTGCTAGAACTTAAAATCTGGCCTCTCTCTCATTCATATCCCTGTCTGAAATCAGGAAGACCCAACTGTTGATCCACCTAACATTTTATCTGAAATTGTTGCCATAATGTGATCATAATAGACTGGACGACTGTAAATTGCCTTCAGATTATGGTACTTCTAGCAATCAGTACATGTGATGCACTTGACTGATAAATAGAACATCCGATGAATGACATGTTGAGCCACTGATTCTATTAATTTTCCTTTCCAGCTTATGTAAGTTCATGCTATGTAAGTGGCCAGCTTAGGCAAGTTCATTCTATGTAACTGGCAATTTTATATTCATTGCAGGTGAAGAAGGAGAGGGCAGAACGAGAGGCACTGGGAGCTCTACCCCTCTATCAGCGAAACATTCCATGAGATATCTTGCAAGGATGCTACTGTTTCTGATATTAATTGCGACCAATAAAATAAAACACTGTTAATGACATTGGATGCTGATTTTGGTCTATGTAATCATCTTTTTAGAATGCTTTATCTTTCATGTGTTTGTTTTGGTAATCATCACTGAAATATGCATTCTCAAGTATTTTTCAGATATTAGGAGGCAAACCTGGCTGTCATGGAAAGACCATCTGATTATTGGAGGTTTATAGATAATAAGTTGTTATTAGTTATGAATAGTCTTCCTGAATCACAAGTAGTGGTAGTGTTGATGCCTATTGAAGGTGTTTCTTTTGGTCATATGGGACAGTCTCATGACTGACATCCGAGGGTGTTCTCTGTGTCCTTGGTCGCAACCACTCCTTGGACCATCAACTTAAAAAGAATGGATGGGGATTTTAGAAGTGCTCTTTGGACCATCAACTTAAAAGGGATGGATGGGGATTATAGTAGTGCTTGTTATCAAACAATTGGGTCTATCGTCATCATCATCATTAAAAAAAAAAAAAAGGTTCTCTGTTGGTGGCCGACATACGTTGAAATCAGGGATGTACAAATCCATGCCTCAGAAGCTGTAGGGCATTCTATTCACATTTTTGTCCATTTAGCTTGTTCTATGCTCTTTTTTGATTTATCATATGTTGGCGATTTATGGTGATGAAGAGGCCAAAATTTGGTGGTCATGATGGCTTCGCACATGATATGCAAATGTAAAATCTGTGCCCGTATTTTTTTTTTTTTTTGGGGGGTTTAAAGATTCTGTTGGATTGGTTGGTAACTGTGAAGCATTAAAATGCGAAATCATATAACCATATTTTTCATATAGAAATATCTGATCAACGATAGAACAAGATCCATTTTGCATCATATCTAACTGATTTCTTGGTTCGGACCGAAGAAGTAATGTCACTCGATTATTATCAAATTGACTGCAATCTTTTTCTGTCCGTAAGGATCCCACCAGAGCGCTTTCTACTTCTAATAGGCCATGAACTAGATCAGAATCATTCTCAACGAATCCATAAGAAGTGATCCAATTTTTTTCATGTTAGGAAACTCAGATCCTAGGTCTCGGTCGTTATATGGTGAGGTGGTTAATGCGAAGTTCGTGAGTTTTTGGTTTATATTTTTCAAACCATATTTTTCAAAATAATACGTGGACTACTTTGTTGGAGTTAGAATGTCTTTTCATATTTATAATTTTGCGATCTTGCCATTTCAAAGGCATGAAAGTTCATGGTCCAAATAAGATCGTCAGAACTAATTATTGTTGTGTAAAATGGATCATTTTTAACCACTTGAGTGACTCATCTAACTTGTAGCTTATACGATGTATGTATATGTTAAATTGCTAATATAACTGACGTAAGTTAGACTGTGCAAATCAAGTCGGCAGATTGCGGACGCCGCCCACAACAGCTATGAGAACTGCGACGCCGATTTGAAACCATGAGGTACACCATCAGACATGGATTCGAACGTGTGCAAATCCACGGTGTCAAGGGTCTTCCTTTGGCGTTCCGTCATCATGTCCTCGGAACCAGCGATTCCCAAATCCACCGTTAAATTGGAAACGGCTCCCTCCCCTCTGTTTATTATATCTATTTTCCTCGTGGGCTTCCGCGTGACGGTGGGAAGCTTGATCGAAAAGGCGAAAAATAGAAGAGAAGAAGCCGAGACACGAAAGAGGGGTAGAGAGAGAGAGAGAGGGTGGGAGAGGAGAGGAAGAGGATGGTGTTCAACAGCCGGTGGGTTGCGGCGGTGGCGACGGTGTCGGCGGATGCGTGTCAATACGTAGCGTGCAACCCAGAGCGGTTGAGCAGCGAGCAGGTGCTGGAGCTCATCTGCTGTCTTCCCCTCCACCAACTCCGTCGCCTCGCCCTCTGCCTCTTCTCCTTCTTCTGCTTCCCCGTCGCCGAGCCCCCGCCACGCCGCCGCTTCTACGCCTACCGCCGCTCCTTCTCCTCTTCCTCCTCCTCCTCCTCATCCTCCTCATCCGACGCCTACGACTCCGCCGGCTACGATTCCCATTCCGACTGAAAACGAATCTTTCCTCTCCTCCCGCTGTACAGATAGTATCTCCTCCTCCTTCTTCTTCTTCTTTTCGTCCTGCCCTTCTAATTGGTTTTCTTGTTACGGCATAGGGGAAACTTGTTCTTGTTTTTGTTTGACGCATTGTTATTTGAATGGGGTTTGGATGACGAGCGTCATTGTTGTATTCATAGTTGTTCTGTCTGCTGGTTGTTGGATATTGTAGCTAGCTCTGTAATTGTTGGATTATTGGATTGCCCTCTTCACGTAATTATCCTTGCCTTTGATGTTGGATTAAATACTTATTGCGTGAAATTTTTTTCCCTCTTTCTTGTTTTATTATTTTTCTTAGAATGGTGGTTTTAATGAGAAATGGTTTATTGAATGCTGAAGTTGACCAGTCAAGGTGCTTTTTTTTTTTTTTTTTCAGGTAGTGCTTGTGATGTAACCCGTGTAGTAGGTTAATTTCAATGTGTTCTGTGGATATACTTGCTTCCACTTTTGAACATCTATCAAATTAACATTACATTTACGCAAATTGTCATAAACAAATCAACTTTTTGACAAAATTTGTGTTGCTTTTTTGGATCTTTATACAAGTCTTTTGGATTGAATAGGACGTTTATATTCTTTATGATGGTTAGAGATGATGTATCCTTTCTTTTCATTGGTCTAGTAGAGTTCATCCTCAGATAGGTTCTTGATGGCAATTTAAATGGTGGCTGTGACATCTTGGTTTTCACCTTTTATATACAAACTACTATTATATCTTTGTACATGTTGTCTTCCAATTAACATGTGGTATGAAGAAATACATGTGTATCTTGGTTTGTGAATCTCATCTTGATAGGATGATGCCCGGCAGAATCCATGCTTTAAAGTAATGCTTTAAGTTGCTCCAACTCAATTTTTATGCTTGAAAGGGTTATTGCATTTTTTGTATATAAAAATCAAGACTCCTATCAGAATCAGGATTTTGTCATCACATGAGTTACTATTTAGCTGTCTTTTAGAGGCATGTCTTGAGATATATGGTAATTTGATGCATGTACTCATTTAAGTACCAACTTTATATTCTACGAACTTTATGCCTTGGATTCAACTCAAGTCAATTTGATTGGTCTTTATGATGGTCCAGTTTTGTTGTAGAGCTTCAGAATGTGATCAGAGTGGAGCTAGGGTGTTCTATAAGAGGTTTTAAGTGATTTTTGAAAGGAATTAAGTGTACAGGGTGAAATTGCATAGTTGGCAACTCGTTTGACATGTACTTTAATTGGTTTGACAATTGTTTTGATGGTCCTGTATGCAAAAGAAACCATATGTAGGAATTAATAATATGTTCTTTTGTGATCTTTGAACCAAATTGTCTTCTCATGGTGGATTGCATTAGCATGATCCCTATACTTGCACTTTTTGCTTATGCCATTTGGTACAGGAGCATCACGTCTGAGTTCTGTCTCTTCTTCCAGATTGCAGTTCCCACTATCTAGTACCAAAGCCATGTTTGCTTATCCATGTGATCATGGATGTGGCCTGGCATAGAAACTACACCACAAGGAGAATATGGTAGTTCTTTTATTGTTGCGGTTCAAGCAATCGTGAGCCATGATAGGAATTAGATCTTAGGTTGGTCCAACCATCAGAGTATATGTTCATAAATTTGAGCCAATGCCTTAATTGATCAAGGGTATTGAGAGTTAGCAGTCTTGTTGAGGCCCAATGTGATGCTCAAAATATTTTAGCAAAGAAATATTTGTGGCAGAAAAAGGTGGAATGAAGTGGTACTAGATTGATATTTCTCTCCAACTATCCTTTCCTCCACCTCATAAAAATGAAGGAAGAATTTCGAAGGGTTGAAAAAGAAGATTGAAAAATTAGACAAAATTGAAACTGGCAAAATGGATAAGTCAAAAAGGGAAAAAGTGATTAAATCAAAAGCGAAAAGGAACTTAGTCGAAGAATTGAAGGGAAAAGGATGATTTTGGAAATTTGAAAATAAAGGGGAATATCAATTGTTGCGTAATGCCAAAATGATTGAATATTTGGAAAGCTGAACATTGCATTCTGGATTGGAGAATTTTTCAACTCTTGCAGCTTGGCCAAACATGGAAGGGTCCTTTAACCCAGAAGATAAAGAACATGTGTAAGTTGAAGAAGCATGAAGATTGATTGTTTGCATTTGCAAAGAAGAAGAAGGGGCCTGTTCAAGTAAGCAAAGAGATTTTACAAGCCCTTCCATTGAATTCATGAAACTTTTGCAATTATAGAGTTAAAAGTTCTTTGAAAATGGAGTAGTAGCTCATTAACATTGTCAATAAGCTTTTATATATTGATACCATCAAAAAGACGTAATGTCACTCAAAATTGTGGCCGAAAGAAAAGCTGGTTTGAGGGTGTTGTTGAAAGTTAAACCAAATGCTTTTTGGGAAAATCTATGAAAACAAATATTAGCATCCTATTTATGATCTAGACTCTAGAGTTTAAGCTAAATCAGTAAATCACAACAAAAAAAAAAAAAATCTAGTTCATTTAACCGAAAGGGAATTGACTACACTTCGTTGAAATGGCACTGTCGTTAGATTTTGATACTTTGTTGTAACCAAGCTGGTTTAGTGGTTTGATGTAAATTACCATGTCCACACAAGTAGTGAAGCTTTTGGGTGAAGTCAGTCTCATTATCTGGTCTTTTTTCTTTTTCCTGAAATGCAATAATGGGTAGCTGATGATTCTTTGCAGGTCTTGACAACAAACTTGCTAGAAAAAAGGTCTTGAAAGAAAGAAAGTTTTGCTTTCTCATTCTAAGAAAATATGCTCAAGTGACATGAAGATAGTCATCATTGATGAAGATAATAAAATATCTAAAGCCAGAAAATGAATCGCCATGTGCATATTCCAGAAATCTAGTTTATTGTATGGAAAGAATAATTACATAGATCTTAACAAGGTTTTGATGTTTGAAAGTTTGGTTTTGAATTTTTGGCTTAGCGGTTTTGCTATAGTTTTGGTGCTTTCAAGTAAATGTTATAAAGAAATACCAATAAATTAATTAAAATTAAGAGAAAACAAAAAAGTATGAGAAAAATAAATTATAATAAAATAATACTTCAAATATTGTTTTAGGACCTTTAGAAATTAGATACACTAGTTTGGTAGTTTTTTTTACCAAAAAAAAAAAAAAAATTTCATTTGAAATAGATATTTGCAGATAAATGTTTAAACATACCAAATCATTGGCTTTTGAGATGAGATAATAGAAATTTTAATGAGTTTTGAGCTCTAGAAAAGCCAAAATCTTGTAAAAAATTTCACTTTTCATTGGAATCTCTGTGGAATCGAACATCACAATGATTTTGATTTTAAATATTCTTACAACTTGCAAAACTCAAATTTAATCTATGTGAAAAATGCTTTCTAACATTTTTGCAATTTTCTATATTTTTTCTTACATCTATTGGTTATAACAACTAATTGCAGAGTAGATCATTCAAACCTTTCAATTCATAGGGCATTCTAGTGCATTGTAGATTCTTACCAAGCCTTGTATCATTATTGGATAGAATTTCAATGAGTTATGTTCATAAGAACTAGGAGAAGTCCTAGTTTTCCAATCAAACAAATTACTTAAGATAGACTTAGATTTCTAGACTATTCCGGTAGTTTGACCATATAACTCGATGCAAGAATGATAAAAAGCTTAACATCTCTTATTTAACTTTTTAAATATTTTTATATATGTAAAAGATAAATCCCGAAAATTATAGTTATGCTTAAATCTATCACTATAAGGATTCGGTTTAAGCTTTCCCCAGCTCCTTTCATCATGCATAAGGATAATAGCTTAGCTAGTAGAAAAAATTTCAAAATCATCACAACCTCCCTTTTTCTTTTTTCCTTTTGCAACTTCTCAATATTCTGCTCCAAGGATAAATTCGCATGGTTATCAAATCATACATAGTGCAATATGATCAAAATAGGGTATGTATTATGTGTATGGTTATAGTAGATCAGATGGAGTCTATTGCTACATTGCAAGAGTCGAATATGAAATTTCATACACCATTTGAGAAAGTAGCACATGAATATTCTATGATAGTAGGTGTTGAAGAATCAGTACATGAATTTTTTTTAATAGATTTGAAAGAAATTATATGGAGATAATGTAATAAGAAAATGGGGTTTACTTTTTCAAGTTCCTTCATTTTCTGTTTTATAACTAGACCGAAATCTTTGGGGATGATTCCATACTACAATTTGGCGAAGAAACTTTAGGACACCTTTAGGGATGCATCTAGTGCACTAGCTAATTGGGTGGCGTTAGAAGAGTGTGTATAAGCTTCTAATGAGGATGTGATACTTGCTTGTGAAGGTAATGAAATTATCCATGAAGCTAGCATGGATTTTTGAACTAGCTGCCACTTGTTGAGTGTGGAAGGAGATCAAATTCAGTGACAAAACTGGTAGATAAGCTAGATGACGAGATAAAATAAGTATGCATAATTTGGTGTCCTGCCTGTTCTTCTAACTGATTGTAATTAAACTCGGCCCAATTTTTTCCTAAAAAAGCTGAAGTAGCTACTTCTGAAGTAATAGAAAGAAAAGCAATGGCTGAAGTGGAGTTAGAGTTGAAAAGAGGATTGTTCTCTGATAGCACTTACAAAATATTCTTGAATATTTCTTTTAACTTCAAATTGTATCCCCATGAAAGGAATGTTCCAAAAATCAATATTTAATATTCAAAAATATTAATAATTTAACGATCAGGTTATCGTTTGTTCCATGTTTTCTGGATTTAGAAAAGTCCTGCATTTCAAGAACACGGATCTTATGATATGTTGGGAATCTCTTATAAGAGTTTTCTGTATATTGGGTTTTTATTAGAATAGTTTTTTTTTTCCCTATCCATTCGAAAAGAATATGGTAGAAATCCCTAGACATTTTGCCGCATATGACTCCTGATATTTTTCAGTTTTGATTTTTTTTAACATTATATTTCTAGTTTAATTTTATTTTTAAATTATTATTTATTATTATTATTATTATTATTATTATTTTTGTAGAGTATTTTCATACCGATGATTCATTATTGCAGCAAATAGCAAGAACCATTTCATCGGACATGCATATTTTTGACTTTCCTTGATCCAAAAATGAAATTCTACTCCTACCCTCTAATAAATTTGGATTATGAGACATTAAGATTCAAACTGAGTTACGAAAAATAAGCAACAAATATGTACTCTAAGATTGATCCTGTAAGTTAGTTTTGACTGAACTTCGAAACCAACTCTAGTTTGATATGGGTTAAAACTAGAACTTTTGGTTTCGGTTTTTTCCAAGCTTTGATGATATTATAGATTTATAAAGCATAATCTAGAAAGTTAAGGATGCCTATGGTTGTTGTTCCTCACCAGACATCGCATGTCTGGGCCAGCCATATTGTCCATACAGGTCTAGTTTGTTGAATGAGTTGATTTTGGTCTTGATCTATTTGTCCTTCACATGCATAAAATCTCATACAGCTCAGATGGCTGTATGCCTTAGCCTCCCTTTTGCATCATCGCATTCCAATGCTGTGGTCCTTCGATGTTTCAACATTATGTGCTATTGATTACAACAAAAGAATTTTGAAACTGATCTTTCAGCCTAGCTCCTTTTATTCCGGTCCCAGGCGTATACCTGTTCATTATTCATGCTCATCATATGGATCTCTGTTTTGCCAACATTGAAGATTTCACCTCTCAAATCTTCCAAGCTTGTATGAATTGATCTAAAAGCAAGACCAGATGGCTTATTGAATCAATTATGTTATTAAAGTTGAAGGTAGTCTCACCACAAACACCACCCCCCCACAACACCCACCAAAAAAAAAAAGTCGAAAGTAGGAAATATTATTTTTGTTCTTTTCATTTGTTGGTTTTAGTTTTTATATGATTTAGGAATCGATGTTTTAAATACGGGGAGTAGCTCTTTTGTTCTTTTGAAGGTATACCTCTATGTGCACATACCTATTTTAGTATACTAGTATTCTTGTCAAAGTCAATCTAAGGCCCATAATTGTTTTTAATGGTTTTGTCTCTACAGTTTGGTAGGATTCCAAGTATATGTTGATTTATAGGTTCCTTAGGTGGTAACTTGTTTCACAAGTACTAATGACTAAAATATAAGGAAGTGATACGCATATTTGTCTCAGTCAACTTATGAGCAAGATGAATGAGATTATGACTTCTTATGTTCCATTAGCTTACTCTATGTTCAAATTATGGACTCAACCTTGTTCAGTATTAAAGATTTCCATCCCAGAAGTTTATGAAAGCTTACATTTGCCAACCTCTCTCTTTTCTCCCTCCTCCATATTAGATCTAAAATCAACAGTTTAAAGCTTAGAAAGATGAGCTAATTTTGTTCAGGATCTGGCTTACACAAAGAATGCGTGATTTTCCATGTCTTGTTTGCTTTTTATGATTGGATCACATATACTTGGGCTTAACAAGGAGGAACCATGTGAATATTATGAAATCTTAAAAGGCAACTATGTGGAAGTATTGTTTTTTTTTTTTTAGTAATTTTCTCGTAGAAAATAAGTTTAGAAAGGAATAGGCACAAGCAAAACTTGTGATAAGCTTATAAAAGGAGAGAGATCATGTTGAACAACTTCGTGCATAGAAATAGTGAGGTGATCAGTAAAGATAATTGAATGCTTACCACTGGCAAATTGAATAATAGGTAAACTGGTTTACAACCATGTTGTATGTAAATCTGTAATAATTACATGTATTAATCGGAATGAGTCAACAAGATACTCATGTGATTTTACCAGATTTTATGCTGATGGAGGTGAGTAGGTTTCAATAAGGTACTGCATATTGTCCAAAATATGGTACTGACTTTGTCTCATACCTGTATGACATTCTCACTGTATTGGTGATGATACCCATTGCACTAATGAATGTTTGCTTGGGTTAATGCGCTGATGAGATCAGGCTTTGGCACTCAATATTGTCTCTCAAGCTAAAATGGTAGCAGAGTTTGGATTCTGATATTATTATGAGGGTTCAAATACTTCTCTATGGGTAGCATATATCTGATCTTAGTTTAAATCACAACATCAGCTTGATCATTGTGGCTTTCTCTTGATGTCATCCTATTTATTGTTTGAATATGGTAAACCTCATATTGGCTTATGACCAAAGGTTGGTTAGGAATGAACTTACTTGGGGCCCTTTTTTTAAGGCTGGACGCATGTTATAAGTGCTGCATCAGTGCTGTCTAAACCTGGTTTGGATACCATTTGCTGTTGTCTTTTGTGCCTTGATCCTTGCAGCTATGAACAATGTGCTGTGGATTGTTTGTTGCAGGGTTCTGACATTCAACCACGTTTTCTTGCTGGACAGACTACTAATAGTGCATATTTTCATTTATTTGAACCAATATCTGCCCTCCTGTTCAAGTGCAAGTTGGCCTCTTAAGTTCTGATTGCTCTAATTTCTGCTTCGGGCCAACCTGATTAGATTGTGCTTCCCTCGCTTGCTCTGCCTTGTCTCTAGCTGCTTCCTCTTAATCTTTACACTCTTTTTGTGGAATTTCTTTTATATCCCAAATGTATTATCTTTTTCTCCTTTATTTTCCTCTTTTTATTTTTTTTACTTGTTATCTACTTGCTTTGAATTTTTGGATTAACATTACTTTTTGGCCTGGTTATCTCCTTGTGCATCTTCCATTACATTCCTGGGGTTCTGAATCTCTTTATTAAGTAATATTAAGTAATGGAATGAGCTTTTTTCTTTTTCAAATGTTGTCTTGTTTCTTTTGTATATTTGGTGCTTTACTCTCTCTTTTCCACTTTGTGGTCCTATTTTTCTCCTTTTTTGCCTATATAAATTCATATATACATGCATGTATGCATACACATATATGTATACATACTTTTGTATGTGTTATAATGGCAATGCTTGGTGAAAGAGCTAGAAGCCAATCTCAAATAGCTATGTTTGTATATAATACATTGTCTGAAGTTAGAAGCTAAGCTCCGAAACTGAATCATGGAAGTTTCATTTTTTATTGGAATTTTGATACTGAGGTAGGAAACATCCAATTTAAATTAAACATAGATTTTACAAGATTTTAAAAGGCTTGAAGCATCACAGCACCAAGTTCAAAAGGAGATTTAGACAGGAAAAAATTGGGAATCTGAAAATTCACAACTCATAGATATATAGTTTTGTATACATTAGACTGTCATCAATGGAAGAGATATTCCAAAGATGATCTTTTAACATTATATATTTATTTAAAAGCAATTGATTGATGCATTCAGGAAACCATTGAAACCATTGTAGCAGAATCTGTTGTCTTGTTTTTTGATAAATTAATTTACCAAGTTGATAAAACTAGAGCCAGAACCACTGACCAAAAATGCCCTTGATGTTTTTGTATTTTTGTTGCCTCTTGTTTCTCTGTTCTCTGTTTGTGCAAAGGTATTTATAAGTTGGAATCATCTGTCATGGTAAGTTGGCAAACTCGTCTTTGTTCAAAGTTTGAGATCTTATGCTTAACCACAAAGTTTTATCCTCAGCACTGATATCAGTCAGAATGTTTTGAGCTTGTTGTCTGGTTGCGATAGGTTTGGGATCTTTTTTCACATCCTTGTATTTACTGCTTGGCAGTAAGTGAGCGATCCTATGGGTGGAATATTCAAACTGTCATCTCTTATATCATATTTAACGAGGAAAATGGTATTAATGAAAAGATCTGGTTGAGCTTGGTCCTTTATTCCACAAAACCAACTCCAAGATAAATGGGCAAGGTTTTGATGGTTCATCGAAGGACTCGTATTAATCCTTCAGTTCTTGTCATCATCGTTAAGAGCTTGTGTTCCTGAAAACATGACCAATGTGAAACAAATCCTCCCATACCTTTTATTTGCATGCTGAAATTATTTGCAAGAAAGTGGGGCAAAAATTAATGCATTTGGTGAAATTGCAGTAACCACAGCTTGCCTTGTTTAGATTCCAATTGGATTCACCCCAATAAAATGCATTGGAAAGTTCTATTTTCTCCTAGTCTTTACCCTTGAATATGTTGTAGTATTATACTTTATTAGCTTGTGACCATTCTCTGCCCCTTGCATGCTCCTACCCTGCATAACCATTTGCTAATTTTTAATATTAGATTGCTATACAAACATTTGCCCCTTTAAGTTCTATACTCCAGCTATACTTCAGAATGGAAGGACAGCAATTCTTTGCCTTTGCATAAATGTAACTGGTGATTTTCTTCTTGATGGAAACCAGCTATCTGATGCATTGGTGGACTGTTGAGGTAGATGTAGATTAAACAAAATTTTCATGTCTGAATGAGTAGAGAAGATGAATATACATTAAGATACAGACAGTATTAAAAGAGTGAAAATTATTTGATACGATGTTCAGGAAAAATTGGTGAGAAGTGATATTCCTAGAATAGTTGTATGGCTCCTATCTGATGTCTCGTTTGATTCTGCTATACTTGTGCCCCATAAGTACACAGATTTTATATTAGATACGTTTCAGGTCTCTCTGCGCGCCGGCGCGTAGGTGGAATCGTGTCTGGTCAGAGGCAGCACGCACAGAGACAGACGGAGAAGAGTGTAGACGCATTCATGGAGGTAAGCTGTCCTCGGCACATCTGGATCCAGCTGTAAGTAACACAGATGTCACAGATTTAGATATAGGTCCTCGTCACCGACCTGGCATTTCTTTTGTTAGGCTTGATGTTAAGTCAGTCAGTGTTGTGAGGCTCGCAAATGATGGAGATGGCTATTTAGCCTTTAAGGCTGCTTTCAAAGGGTCACGTCACCATAAGTTTTACAAATATTACTTGACTTTTGTTATCTGACCAAAACATCAAGAACTTTGAAATTAGATTCTTAATTGTCAAGATCTAATTGCATCCATCTGTTGGCCGAATTCGGATGCATGGTCTGGGGGAATCCCACTTGGAACTTTTGAGTCGTTAGGCGAAGATTTTCCTCTTTCATTTCCGTAATCAACGGAATGGTTAGCTTTAAATTGTAGACCTACCTTAGAATTTGATGTTGGTTCAGGTCATTCTCTCTATTCGATTAAAGTGCAAGGAGCTGCCTTCCTTTGAGTTGTCAAGAAAAAACAAATAAATTCAGATCTGTCTGGTTATTCTTAAATTGTACATGGATTTTTTGATTATTCATTAATTTTTCGTGACTAGTTTAAGAAAGTTTTATGAGTTGCAAACCGATGATTCCATAAACTTTTGCTAGCAGTGATATTTTTTCACAATCATTTGTGTTACTCTTATCTCTCCTATATTTAAATTTACAAATATTTTAGAAAATATATTTTCTTAATTTTATTGTTTTCCACTTCTTTGGTATCCAGAATCTTTCCAAATTTTTAATGAATTGTTTAGATTTTTGCAAATTCGTAATCATCATATCCAGTCAAATTGTGATTTCGCATTATCGCATTGAATCCTTGGAACCGAGTCCAAAAAGTTTGGTGTCGAGTTCGTGTGGCAACAAGAACAATGTTGGTTGGTCTCAGTCAGATTTGATTGCGGTGGTGATTCCGATTAGATCAACATTGTTTTTATTGGTCAATATAGACTAAGGTTCCATGGTCAGAACTCTAAAAGGTGATAATATATATATATGTATATATATATTTCTGGTTTGTCTCTTTGCCAATTGATTTATGAAAAGTTATCATGTTTTACTTGAGAAGAATGAAAGGCAGTGGTGGTGTGAAACCTCCTTAACGCTTTTCCATGATGACCAGCGGTCGAGGATCAGAGCGCTGCCATTTCAAGCATGGGAGTCATAACAATAGTTTCACACTGAGAAACATTGTTACTATTTGATGCACGTGGGTATGGGGCAATGTGCTGACACTGCCAGCTTCTTCCCCCGGCCCAAGTCCAATGTCAACAGAACCATCTCCAGCATTTTCTTTATCACCCCATCAATTGCCTGACTCGTTCATGAAGGTAATAATACTGTTACGAGGTGCATTATTGTTGTTTCCTTGGTATCATCATGGACAAAAAAGTTGACACGGTGTTCCCTACTCTACATGCATGATTATATCAGTGTCAGGCATCAACCTTAATCTTAAACGCATCGGCAATCAATTTAACAATCCTAAATGCTAATCATTCTATTTCCCTTGTTTCTTTCTTTCTTTCTTTCTTTTCTTCTTTTGAGCAAACATTAACAATGGATGCATTTCCACACACACACACACAAGAAAAAAAGAGAAAAATCGATGCATTAGTTGGATATTTTGGAGTCCTACTATACGTATCTATCATCAAAGGCAGAAGGAAGGGTACGCAGGGATGTAAGGCTAGCTGCAAGATGAGTAGGCACTCTATCATTTTCTAAAGGAGCCTAATTTAGTATCATATCAATTTCCTTGTCCATGATTGCACTTTCGCTAGTGCAAGCAAATCAATTGCATCTCAGCTTTCCACATATCAATGATTAGCATCTTTATTATATAGTGCATGGTGGTGGGCTCCTCTAGTTTCTAATGAAATTTTTCTTTAGAAAGTCCAAAGAATTTTTTTTTTTTCCCTTTTTGATTATGGAAAGGTCAAGAATTTTGGCTGGCAAGGGTAGATTGGTTCGGTGATTGCAGTTTTAATGGTATAGGTCCTAGAAGCATAGAAAAAAGTCCTTTCATCCTAGGGAAAGCATTCATCACAGTTTAAAAGGCAAGAGATTCCACCTTTTCCCTTATTGGATGGTGTAGATGGGGTTGTCTTGGAGGGTCCCCAACTAAACTAAATTATACCTGTTCATCTCGGTTTTCCTTTTAACCATGTAGGTCATGGTGGAAGCTGGACCACTGCCACTTCCCTCCACTGGAAAGGGGCACCATGGCCCATGTTGTTTGTACCCCTAGCTCACCTAAAATTCTCTCTTTTTCATTTTGTGAATGTGGGTTGGCCTCGGCCCTACATTGATTCCCTACATTTCCATCAGGATAAACAGGCCCTGTTTTGTTTCTTGTGAAGACACCTATAAAGCCATGCTTGTTCCATGAGACTCTCCTTTCAAAACCGGCCCAAGCCAGCCAACCAACCACCCACCCCAGCGGAGGCTGTGGACTCGTAGAAGACGGCAACTTGCATGTGGACGGGGCCGACAATGACACGTAGCTCGACGACAATGAAGCTGTTTTGAAGCTCGAAATAAGGCCAAATGACTTAATTAGAGCATAGTTTGTCGTTAATGTGACATATAGTTTAATTTGGTGTGAATGGTAATTGAAATGGTCGTGGTGTAAAGATTGGTTTTCCTTTGAAGTCTGGATAGGTGATTCTTGAGGGATGGACTGTGTGTTCGAGACCCATAACAGCCAAGGAGAAATTATTGAGGTGGCACGGAAGTCCTGTAGGAGGGCAAAAGAGGACAGGAGAGAGGGAGCGACCATGTGATGCTTGGTGCTTCATGTGATCTATGGATTAAGATTGGAAAAAGTACCCTTTATATTTAAAGGCGGCGAGGGTTGTTAGAGAGAAGGCACCACCAAAGTAGTGGGGAGAGAGAGAGGGGAACGTGGCTTTAGAGTGGGGAGAGCCAAGGTTCTCTCCGTTCAGTGGGTCATCAAAAGGATGAGGATGGGGATGGGGCAGTGCTATGTCTAATTTAAGATATAGATGACCCTCATCTAGCATATGTGGGATGTAGATAAGATTCCCATGGGAAGGTGGTTGCACCCATTTATTTTAATGAGGTTTCATGTACAAAATCTGGAAGCGTTTTCTTGAGTGTTGGGCATGGCTAATTTTAGTGTTTTAATAAACAATTATTAAATTAAGACCCATGTTGGAAGAATATGTTCTTCCATGGTCATGTCCAAATTGAACGTAGAGTTATTAATTAAAAAGATTCTTCTTGTGCGGAAAAAAAAGAAGATTCCATTTTCACGGGCTTTTCAAGAAAGATAGAAGAACAGAAAAGGCAGAAGCTTACTTATAGCTCTTTCAGCCGAGCAGTTCTTCTGTTCTTTTTTCGTTTTGCTTCTTTTAATTCTTTTTTTTTTTTTTTTTTTTGTTCATGAATAATATATTTGTTTTCATGACCATATTGAAGAGGGTCCAAATGATGCTGCAATGTGCGGCAGAAAATGTCTAGTTTTCTCATCAATCATTGCATTTGGTTAATGGTTACAAAGATAGACCATGTGGGGGCTCTCTTAGAACTTAAAAAAAAAAATATATACAGAAGGGCCCAAAAGCTTGAAATAAAAATACAGACAAAAACAGAAAAACTAGTGATTAAAAAAAAAAAAAAAATCAAACTCTGATCTTATCAGTCCAAATCAGAGCCCTTATTCTTTGAGATAATACGGCAGCTGAAATGAATTCAGAAAAAATATCAAGATCCGCTAAAGTATCAGCATACTGATTTGCCTCTCTGAAATATGGATAACCATGAGGAGATTTAGTAACAACGAAAATTATTTGATATCAGCAAGCAAAGGATGAAGATATCCAGAGTCAGAGTGCACTGATGATTGAGGTGCTTCTCTCAGGACCTCTTTTCACAGGAGGAATATTGTAGTAGAATGTTCTCTATGCTTTGTTATGTTTCAAGAATCATGAATAGTAATTAGGATAATTGATGAGGCATTAACATAAGCTTGATTTAAATATTGTCCATAGTGGTTGCTAAAGCTTATCAATACCACTCTTTATTTTAATAGCCAACTAAATTTTTTACATCTTCCCTTGACCAAATTATAGTCGGTCTATTTTCCTTTCAGAGGCCACATTATACCCAAGATCCGAAGTCCGGGGCCACCTCTGAGTCTGGTCGTCATCACATTTTAGAAATTATTTCTGAGATGCGATTTTCCTTTGGGCAAACAGAGTAGATGTCCAAGGCCAAGAGGAGTTTTGGAGTGTTGTAAGGCGTACGACCAAAAAAAAAAAAAACTTGATGCTATGATCATGAGTCCACAATTAGGGTTGTGTCGGTCAACAAGATTCCAATGAGAGTCACCTAGCCAACAAGAAAGAAAGAATATTTTCAGAGAATTTAACAGATGTTATTTACAATATTTAGTCCTAGCTTGGATTATTTATCAATAAAACAATGGATCCTATATAAGACAGGATGCTGAAAAATGACATTCAATGATAGGTAAGCAATGGTATGTGGTGCTTCTTTGTTTTTTTTCCTATGCCACTGCTAATATATAGATACATTTTTCCTCTACCAAAAAAAATAACCTCTACCAAAGAAATTGATAAAAATACTTTTAGTGATCTGAAAATATGAATTTAAAGTGTGAATTGTTATTATATAATAGCAGTACTATTTATTGACATGGTATAAAAACATGTCATGTGTGTATATTAACATAAACGGAGGCATCTGAGACTGATGTAGTGTTAAATTGATTTTGCATGAAAGTTCTGGATACTAGCTCAATTTTGTACTTTGGCATTCTTACTCAGACTACTTGGCCTCTATCATTATTAGTCAAAAAAAATAAATCTAATTTACATCCATTTTAGAAAAAAATATTGTTGCTAAGACATATCTTGACGTTGAATGTGATCATATGTGCATATAGCATAAATATGTATACTAAAATAATTTATGCATTAATATTTATATTGCATGCACAAATCATATATATATATATATATATATATATATATATATTTGAGTAAGTTATAAAATTTTTTAAGATTTATTTTTATTCAATACTTTAACTCAAAACTTAATAGAATCTTAGTTGAACTGTTAGCCTTAAATAGGATTCACGTACGATGCTAGAAAAATTTTAAAAAATAATTAAAATAATTTTAAATAATATAACATTCAAAAGATATAAGGAAATGTTTGTATCCTCCTTCCAATCCAAAAGATAATTTTGATTTTTTACATAAACTAAATAATTTTATTTTAATTTAATTGGATGTAAATGCTGGTTTTACAAATTATTTTATAATTTAATTAAATTTTTATAATAATTATATTAGTAAATACAGATATAATGGTCTCCTAAAATTTGCAATAGATTTTTATCAAGAAAAAAAAAAACTTTTAGTAACAACATCAAAGAAAAATTGTCTCAGCAGGAGCATCCCGTTCCGATCGCATGCTCTTTTTTAATTATGGTTCTCCTGGTCCATGGTCGCATAGCCACGTTCCAGCGTGTACGGTATAAAGATTCTGATGTCCCACATCCCCACTCTGCCCGAATCTTAATACAAGCTCACAACTCGGGTCAAAATTTTCTAACACCAAGTCAAAAAGCCAACCACCTCAATAGTCGTGCTGGCTGAGGATATACGATGTCAGATTCTCGCCCACCAAGATACGGTATATATATCCTATTACCATCCTTGGCACACCCATCAATCATGCATGCTCCATATCATAAAATATAGAGCGGGTTCTCACATGCGCCATCAGAGCCGTCCGTCTCCCAAAGGGGCTTCTAGACGGAGGTACAACATGTACAGCATCAGATCACGTGACTTCGGGTCCCCTAATCTCCCACTTGTGTGAGTTTGGCGGTACATGTGTTGGAAAGTGGACGGTGATGCAGAACTTGGCCAACGCCGACACGCCCGAATGACGGCAGGCTGCTTTGAATTCGTTCTTCCCCGGAAGCAAGTGGATCCCAAGTTGTGACCTGAAATTAAATTTTTTTAAACGTACTTATGGCTGTTACTCTACCAGCTGCTATGTGCCATAAAAATTATGGGTTGTTGCTATAAGAGCTTTGTGATACATGGCGATAGGATGCATTGCAAGAGAGACTGATCATATAGTTTATAAAGATAATGTGTTCTCTCTTTTTTTTTTTTTCTTTTTTGATATCATAGTTTTGTTTCTACAGGATTCAAAAAATTTTAGTTGTAATATTTCAATAATTATTATAATAATTTGGAGGGTCTCAGTTTATGTTATAGATAAATTTTCAAATAATAGATATTTTTATGAATGCTATCATAACATAACATAGATAATTTTTTCAACTGTAGTAGTTTTTTGGGTAATCCAATGAGAAATACTCAATTAAGTTTAAATTTAAAAGTAGCTATCCACTTAAGTTTCCAGTAAAAAATCTTCTCCATTTGAAATATAACTTAAAGGCAGCTCCTCAAATAGGATGAAATAATCCAATTGCCCTTGCACTTAATACTATACTATTATAAAACAGTACTGTACTATTATAAAGTAATACTATACTATTGTAAAATTATACTATACTATTATAAAGCAACGCTACATTATTGTAAAATAATATTACACTATGATAATGTAATACTATCTTATTATAAAGGAATACTGTTCTAATATAATACAATAAAGCAATACTACATTATTATAAAAGAATATTACACTAATATAACGTAATACTATCTTATTATAAAGGAATATTGTACTAATATAATATAATAAAATAATATTATATTATTATAAATGAATACTATACTAATATAATATAATATTGTCTCATTGTAAATGAATACTCACTACGATAATGTAATACTATGATATTTTAAAGGGTATAATGGTATAAAAGTATAAGGATAATTTCAGTCAAAAATAGATAGTTACTTTTAATTTATGTTTGAAATAGATAATTATTTTTATATAAAACTCATCTAGAGAGCTGTTTTTAAGTAGAAAATAGAGATGAGAATTTATTTCTAGTTCTCTATAATTTTTTCTATCATGGTGGCAATAATAATTATATAGATATTATTTTTATTTTAAAGAAATATGAATTAGACATGATTAGATAAGTATAAATTTGGATGTCAATTTTTAAATTTTTTTGTGGGATGACAAATAATGCTATATGATCGTATTCGCCATTTCATTTCTTACGATGCAAATTGTAAGAAATTGAATTATTTATAAATTAATATGATAGTTCAGTTTACATGTTAGTGCCATCTTGGGTAAGAAATAGAAAATTTAATATATAATGTAGTATAACATTTTTTTTTCTCTCTTTTTAACATCAAAAATCTATCCATCATAGTTTTATTTTCATTGTATTTTTCCTTGGCATGATTTCATGAATATAGAAAAAATTCATTTGGCATTAAGCAATTTATGCATTTAATTTGAAAGATATTTAAAAATTTTATAAAAATATATATATTAATTATACAAATTATATACATCAGTCGAGATATGCACATAAAATTTGAAACTTCAGAACCAAACGACAAAATAGAAAGCAATTAGTTTATTTCTTCAAAATCTTCCCAAGCTTTACCCAAAAATTTATTACCGTAGGCCTTCCCTAACGGTTCCAACGGCCGTTAAGCGACCCCATGCGGTAGTCCACCACGTGAAAAGTTGAAGAGGACGGGGGGCCTGGAGAGTGGCAAAGATTTCGAATCCGAGGCGTTTCCCACGTGTCACCTCCCACGTGCCACGCACCAACCCACGCCTCTCCTCCCGTGGCTGGACACGGAGCGTCAGAAGGCGAGGCCACGCGGGGGCATTTTGGGAAGCCACCTCTCAAGTACACTCGGAAACAGTGAAAAGTGGGCGAGCCCGGGAAGCGAGCGTCAGTTAACTGGGCCCCCGCTATGCAACGCGACACGAGAGGGGATAAAACAAGCTTCTCTTATTCCAGCCAGAATAACACCGACGCACTCCTCTCTCTCTTCTTCTTCTTCTCCTCCTCCTGCTTCTCTCCCTCTCCTCGGCAATCTCACTCCTCGCTGCCCTTATATTTTTTTTCTCTCTCTCTCTCTATCTCTATTCCCATTTTGCCCCTCCAACGGATACATCGATAATAGAAGAGAGATAGTGACTCCGGGGAAAGGGAAGGGGGAGAAAGGGGAACAAAAAGAGAGAGAGAAGAGTTTGAGTGTGTGCGAGTGGGGGAGAGAGTGTTTGAGGGTGGTACCTGTGAGAAGGGAGGGGAGGGGGTTTATTTGGTTGCCGAGAAGAGGGGGAAAATAATAAGAAGAAAAGAAGGGGATTTTTATTTTATTTTCATCTGGTGAGGGATTTTTTTCTTTTTTTTTTCTTCTTTTCTTCTTCTTCTTGTTTGAGGGAGGGGAAGAGAGGAGAAGAAGGGAAAGAAGAGGGGCCATGGCGGCGCACGTTAGCGTGAACCATGGCTTGCTGGCGCTGTTACTGGTGCTGATCTGCTTATCGTGCGCCGAGGGTGCGGTGCGGGTCGCGAGGCAGCGGCTGGAGGTGCGGCGCCACCTGAAGCGATTCAATAAACCCGCCGTCAAGAGCATCAAGGTTCTGCCATCCCTCTCTTCTTTTTTTCTTCCTCTTTTTTTTTTTTTTTAGATTTTTTTGGTGGGAAAAATGGTTTTTTTAGTTCATTCCCGGAATGCGTTGGCTAGATTTTTTGAACCATTTTTAGTTAAAATCTATTTTTTTAAGAACATTCGTATGTAGATATATTACTTTTTAAAGAATATTTAGTTGGTCTGGATTCCTTAAGATTATTTTTGTTATTATTAGTATTTTAAGAGGTGTTTTGATCTCTTTATATTTTCAATAATATTGCCGGGTTTAGGTTTTTTTTTTTCCCCTCAGATTATCTGTAACTTAAAATAATACCTGTACAATGCTCGCATGGTTTAATAATATTTTCTACCAAAATAGCAACTTCAGATTTTTTTTTTTTTTTGCTTTTTAAGATCAAAATTAGGAATTTTATTTCGTTTCCTTTAAATAATTTAGTTATCTTTTATTCTCTCACAGTCGTTCCATCTAATTTCTAGACTAGAATAAATATCATTCCTTTCTACAAATTTGGGGATTAGAAATTCTTGAGCTGCTCTCTTATTTCGATTTTTCAGCCTTGTGTTCTCCATTATTGGTGCGTTCCTGCCCAATCTTTCAAAGATTTAGCATATCTTCTTAGATTTTTCATTCTCTGACTAATTCTCGTCTTTGTTTTTTTGTTTGCATTTGGATTTTTTGACCAAAATGTACAACCTAAGGATACTTGTCAGAAAAAGGGGGAAAAAGATCAGATTTCCATTGTTCTTCTGTAAAAGTTTTTATCTTATTTCATTTGTTCGGTACAGACGCATCTAGTTTCTCCTGTAAACTTCCTCTTTTATCATACTTATTGTGGGCATTGTTCACTGTAATGTTTCTTAATATGTGGTCTCATTTGTTCTAATAACATCCTTTCTCTGAACCCCAAAAAAACAAATAAAAACAGAGCCCAGATGGAGATATCATAGACTGTGTCCATGTCTCTCATCAGCCAGCGTTTGATCATCCTTTCCTCAAAAACCACACTATCCAGGTCTACTCGCTTTCCGCCCTCACTTTCTCTTCTTTTCAAATTCTACTCGTTTCACTTACTGTTTATACCTTGTGGTTCCTTTCCTTTGCTTTACTTTATCTCCACTTTGTGTAAAATCTTCAGATGAGGCCAGCTTTCCACCCATTAGGCCTATATGATGAGAACAAGATGGCATCAAAGAAGAAAACTAGCTCCATAGCTCAGCTTTGGCATCAAAATGGGAGGTGCCCTGAGGACACCATCCCCATTAGGAGGACCAAGAGGGATGATGTGCTGAGGGCCAGCTCTGTCAAAAGGTATGGGAAGAAGAGTCACAGGACTGTACCGAATCCCACCTCTGTAGACCCTGACCTTCTCAACGAGAGTGGCCATCAGGTATATAATTCGGAAAATATATGAAAAGATGAGCTTTGGAACAAAGTAGCTATTACTTTTCCATTTCCTCCCTTTCTCTTTCTCCTTCGCCTTTCTAATATGTTGTTGTTTGTGGGTCTTTTTTGAGCAGCATGCAATTGCTTATGTAGAGGGAGATAAGTACTATGGAGCGAAGGCGACCATAAATGTATGGGAGCCAAAGATCCAACAGTCGAATGAGTTCAGCTTGTCTCAGCTCTGGATTCTTGGGGGTTCCTTTGGAGAAGATCTCAATAGCATTGAAGCAGGTTGGCAGGTATATTATTGTTTCACCTTTAACTAAATAGAAAGCAGTTCTAATTTTGTGAAATTATGAAAGTGCTAGCTTCGTGCATTAAACTTCTGTTGGTTAATCTTTTGTGTTGGTTAACTAAAACTCAGGTCAGTCCAGATCTATATGGAGATAATAACACAAGGCTATTTACTTACTGGACTGTAAGTTAACATTCCCCTTTGTTTCCCATTGCCCTTTATGTCATTTCTATTACTTCTTTCTTTCCTCATGTTCTTCCACCTTGTCTTCTATGAGTTCTCTTCTCTGTTTTTACAAATTTATCTTATAAGGGAATTTAGTTGTCTTTTTGTTTTTTTTTTTTGTTTTTTTGAGCTTTTCTGTTGTTTTTGGTCAATTATATGAAAGAGATGTGGTGCTGCAGACACGAGATTGGGCCAAACTTATAGTCTGTCTTTATTTAAAAAATATCTGGTGGCTTCTAATCTTTTGCCATGAAAATTTTAGAGTGATGCTTATCAAGCAACAGGCTGCTACAACCTACTCTGCTCTGGGTTCATTCAAATCAACAGGGAGATAGCAATGGGTGCCAGCATCTACCCAATTTCTGGCTATGGTGGTTCCCAATACGATATCAGTATACTTGTCTGGAAGGTAAAAACAAAATTCACATGATCTTAATATTAAAATAAAGAAAAGGAACAGAGAATCTCTGCCACTTGTTCCTTGTTATTTCTCATGCAAGCTCAAACACTCTCCTGGCGTAGCAAAACTACAGTTCATATTTAATTACCATTTCACCTTTTACTGATACATAATGATAAATATTTACATGGTTTTAAATTTTGTGCAGGATCCAAAAGAGGGGAATTGGTGGATGCAGTTTGGGAATGACTATGTGTTGGGCTACTGGCCTTCCTTCTTGTTCTCTTATTTGGCAGACACTGCCTCAATGATAGAATGGGGAGGCGAGGTTGTGAACTCGCAACCAGATGGTGAGCACACATCGACGGAGATGGGCAGCGGCCATTTCCCGGAAGAAGGTTTTGGCAAGGCAAGCTACTTCAGAAACATTCAGATAGTCGATGAGTCCAACAATCTCAAAGCTCCCAAAGGGGTTGGCACCTTCACCGAGCAATCGAACTGCTACGATGTGCAGAATGGCAACAATGGCGATTGGGGAAATTACTTCTACTATGGGGGTCCTGGTAGAAATTCCAACTGTCCATAGAAGATCTTAGCTTTTCATAATCTCCTCCCTTTATATTCCCCTTGTACCACTCAATGTAATACACTCCTTTTAATCCTAGGCAGTGGTGACGTGCATTGTTCTCTTCCTCAGAGATTTTGTGTTGGCTCCCCCCCCCCCCCCAACCTTTTTTTCCTCTCTCTTTTGTACCTACTCTCCTTGTAAAAGGTTGGAGAGATGGAGGTCAAGTTTCTTAAGAGAAACAGGCCCGTGGTGTAGTCCCGTTATGTAATTGTTTCTTTTGTCTTTTGATCCTCTCTTGGTGTCATTTGTCCAGTTATCTTAATGGATTGATGAGATTCTGATATCTTTGAGCATGGTAACAGGGCAGTGACTGGATCTCCGCCATTGGCAGCATGGGTCTTAGCAGAACAAATAGATTTTTATAAACAGTATGTATATATTAAAAAAAAGGGATGGTCTTTTTATATGGTTTGTTGGTGAGATGTTGGAAAGGTTCAGGGAAGAAAGGTTCTTGGGGGGACGGATGTTTTGCATGTGGTGGGTGGTCTGGTCTCACAATGCAACACCTTTATTTTATAGACGATAATGGCTTCGTCCACTTCCTTTGGTCATCATCGGCCCAACCTTTACCCTTCTTAGATCCTTGTTTAGATTACACTTTATTCCGTGACCACATTTTTTTTCCTATATCATGGTCACGAGCATTTTTAAAGGACGGGTGGGTCTGTCACATGCCATACAGTGGACTTTTGGTTGGATTCAAACCCCATATTCCTCCATTCTGATCTCTTGAATACAGACTTATTAGTGGCAGCCTGCCAGCTTTTGTATTCATGTGGAGGAAAGACCCTTTGTGGATAAGAAAAGCTACTCGAAGGAAAGTTGGCATTTAGGTTGCTTGCAAAATAAAAAGAGATGCGTTTTTTTTTTTTTCTGGGTACAAGACGTGATTCTTTTCATACATACCAAACAGCAGCATCCTTAACGTGACGGCAAAATCATAGCAAATTCTCTCCATTTTTTTTTTTCCCCCCTTTCCTCTCTTTTCTTATTCTTGATATCTGCATGTGCATATGTGAGTTGCAAGCATGTGCCACGAATTCAATTATTTTACAACTTTTCATCTGTCCTTGAACTACTTTAAGAGCATGGTTGGTTTGAGGCCCTGGTCGAAATGGTATAAATTGGAATAGAAATTGAAATAGTCATATTTTTGATATATTTGGTTTGTGATTAGAATCTTAGAGGGAGTATAGGGGATGGATTTGAGGAGTTTAAAATATTCTCATTCTTCTCTAAAATCGGAATGAAAAATAGAACTCATCCTCGTTAAATGGTTGGATTGGGAATTTTTCATTCTAATTCTTATTGGAGAGTCCAACTCCCTCCAATCAAATATATCTTTTGATCTTCATGTGAGATGATAATTTTGTCGTCAAATCTCCATCGGAGGATCTCTTCTAGGGTTGTCCGTTGTCAGACAAGCAAGTTATTCTTAAGATAGCTAGTTTTGCTTGCTTTGCTTAGAGATTGAAAGAGTTCAATTTGATTAAACTCAAAAAAAAGAAAAAATCGACATGTATTATATATCAAATGTTAACTATTTTTATAAAAAAATAATTTCATATTAATTTATTGCAAATAAATATAATTTATATAAAATAAAATGTATTTCAATTCCAACATTAAGATATGATAACTGGGACACATGTCTCAAAGAACGTAAGCCAAAAAAAAAGGCCTTCACAATTCCTTGAACTTTTGACATATCTCTTAAACAAGATTTCCTTTACTTCTCAGAACAAGCTGGGTACCCAAGAAGATGGGCCCATCAATGTCGTTAAGATCGTCCAATGAGATGCAGGAGAAACAATGCAATTCCTCGGAAGGAACGAAGGCTACATTAGGATTGGGCATGAGCTTTTCGGGATAAGGAAATGTCATATCAAAGGTATCGATTTCTATCGATACAAGCAGATATAAATCACAGTTTCAGTTTTGGACAGCACCACATTATACCAAGCAGTTATTGTAGCTATTCTTTTTATGTTTGGATGCATGTATGGAATAAGAAATAATGTTTAGCCGTCAGATGGAAACCAGTGGATGAGAAAAAGACGATTTTTTAGAAATTCGACAAATTTACCCTTCAAATCTTATTATTCTATAATAAAATAGTATATTATATAATAAGATAATAATATTAGATATTAGAACATTATGTTATGATATTATATTATTCATCTTACTATAATGATACCATATGATAGTTACTCAAAAAATATCATATGATAGAATTATAATAATATTATAATATCATTATATAATATGATTATTATATTATACCACATCATTTCATTTTATATCATAGCATGTCATTCGGAGGCCTAAATTGATCATTTTCTTCAATAAGAAAGGGATGAGGGAGAGGTTTAAACCAAGTTATTAAACTTGCACAATGGAACCCTGCGTATAAATTATACCCGTTATAAGTGTAATCAAAAGAGTTTGGTTGGATGAATAGACTAGACTCTAAAGTTATCCACCAAACAACACGTTGTGCTTGCCACTTATTCCAGGGATAAGCAGGGATGAAGTCCATGTCATTGCCAATCCAAACATAGCCTAAGAGATCAGTTTTAAGGAACAAACCATGAGAAGATAAGATCCTACTCCAAACCGAAGTCCAACCCTTTCAAAGAGACGCCACTTCTTTGATCAGCTTGAAAGTTAGTTAAAAATCCATCGATTTTTTTCTTTCCAAATTTTCCACCAAATTTAGGCACCAAAGATGTCCCAGGCCATTCTATACTTTTTAGAACTTCTTTTCCTAATCCAGACTCCCAGAAAGAAGCAAGAAAATGGAAAATAGAGCCCCACCCCTTCATTTGATTTTAGCTTTGAAAGAAATCCAGGATATGCAATGAACATGGGTAAGACATAAATAAGTGTGATAAAAACACAAGCCGGAGGCCTTGGCCAAGCACTCTTCTTCAAGTTGTCAGCAGTGGCAGCCAACCATAAAACAATTTAACTTTTACAGGAATGCGGATTTATTATATTTGACTGAGGCTCTTATCCAATCTGCCACCAAAGTTAATGAATTTATAGTATGAACTAACAGTGAAAATCTGGTTAGGATTCTATTTCCATCTAATCTTATCCTTGTCATAACATGGTCTAATAAGAATCAAAATTTTCATGAGAGAGGAATTCCTTTAAAATATCCATGAGTGATTATTGTTTAAAGCATTCTAATATGAAGCCACAGAAGCAATTTGATCTAAAGCAATTGGAAAAAGATTATGAAATAGGTCAAAGAAGGGAATATCACCAAGTCATCTATCAAGCCAACTCTAATTTTTTGACCATCACCCAACGGAAAAGCAGCAGCACACAAAAAGCCATCTTTGGATTTGAGAGGAGCTTGAGGCAATAGGAACAGAATTCAAAACTCCAAAGTGATCTTCTTTTGTAAAAGAAACCATTTCTCTTAAACAAGATTAATCAGGTCTTTTAAGTATACTGTTCATAAATGACCTCAGTTCAGCCCAAAACAAACATAAGCTGACTTGAGCATAAGCTTTATTACAGAACAAGCTAACCTTGCACCAGACCTGGCTCGCTATATCCGCACATTTAAAACCCTTCAAGCTCTTGCAAGGCTGGTTGGCAAGATTCTTTGCCACATCTAGTTCTTTCCAGTTGCTAGGTTTCACTCATAACCTTTTGTTATGACACACTTTACAACCTATGGCAGGTTCGATATTCTGCTTGTCTAGGAGAATATTAGGAAGATCAGGTGGGTGGTTAACTTGTGTCGTTTTCTTCAGTTAATTGGAAAGAACAGGCCAGGTGAAGTTTCTTCCGAACGCAAAGCTGAAAGAAATAATGGAGACCCCTTTTGGCGAGTCATCTGTTTCATTTTACCAACTTCTCCTTTTGTCTAATTCAAAAATATCGACAATATCTATTTTATTGCATTCACCACCAATGAGTATGCTTGACTACCTATGCCTAGTCTTGCATCATAATGATCCCAAGCAATCAGCCTAAATTAACTTTTGCTGTCTTCTGGTATCAGTTTTTTTGGTGAATGACTTCTGGAATAAGTTCATTCAAGGACATGGTATCATGACCAGCCTAACCTGCAGTATCCAAGAAAAGAAAATATAGCATTCTAATCTTTCAGGAATACTAAATGTGTATCAGTAACAATAAAAATGTTTCTAACATAAAAATGACGATAATGCTGGGCAAAGTGAGCTTATAGACACAGCTGAAGAAAATTTAGTCGAAGATAAATTGCAAAGTCCCCTATATTCTCAACATGATTACTAGTAGTGGTTCTTTTGTCTTTTACCACTAAATTCAGGGACATCAATCTTTACTACCAATTTAAGATTTTAATGTGTTTCGAAAGGAAAATTTAAGAATGCATCCTTTAAAATCAAATTATTTAGAACAAAGCCAATTCCATGCAGCAATCTTACAAGCATGCCAGGAAATCCATTTGCCATTATGGCAACTATTATTGCTTTCAAGTATCCACATTCCTCAAGAGTTACCATGCCCAGGGATATCCTTATAATGTACTGCACAGAAATCAATGATGTCTTTTAGACTTATTTCTCTGCGATTGGAAGTGGTAGCAGAACAAACTATGAAAAAGATACATGGACTCCAAGGAGAATAAGCATGAAATGTAATCACATACTTCACCTGATATCAGACAAATAAACCAATAACTTCTCTCTTCTTAGTAAATTGATCATTCAGTTGTGAGACTAGATGATTTAGCAGCTTGAAGCATTTCCACAATGAGAGTCTTCACATCCCTAAATAACGGAGCACAAAAACTAGATCAATTTAAGCTCAGCTTTCATACCATTGTAAAATCAAGGAAATCTTGAAGTGTACTTGCATATATTCTAGATAATACAAAATAAGATATATCAAATGCCAGGGAGTTAACTATAGAGACAACTCATATAAGAATATAAGCACCGATAAACAACAGTATTGCTTCTCTTTATACAATATCTTGCTAACAATTATTAGATCATGTTATAGGAAAAAATCTTTAAAAGATTCCATATCTAACTGCATAACCTTGGGCATGAATGCCTATAGATCCAAAGGGTGTCATACAAAAGTTATTAAAGCAGAGATTTTCTGTAAGTGAATCCCTAGAGCAGTGAAAGGAGGTATATCCATCTAATAATGTCCCAAGACAAAAAGGCTAACCATAAAGTAATTAATTGCAATCCTTGGCCCTATTTTAAGTACTTAAGATCAGCCCAGCACACAACCAGTATGGAACTAAATACATGCATGCATAAGTCCTCACACACTCCTCCAATTTAAGCCCCGACATCCTCATGCAGGAAGGGGCTGATTACAAACAGAGGATCCGTGTTGGCATGTGTTAAGACCCACGATCAATTGTGCAATAGCGAGATCATGAATACTTGAGCAAGACCAAGGATATCAAATAATAACTTCTAACATTTTTGGGAGCAGTCCTGAGTCAATTACAAATAGTATCAAAGCTGACTCAGTCCACAATTCACATGGAGTAGGGCTTACCACAAGCTAGGCATGGTATTTTGTTTCTGGTTGGACCCTTTCCTAGTGAGGATATTAAGGCTTAAAAGGGGGATCATGTGAGAATCTGTGTGCGCTTGTATTAGTCCCTCATTGGTTGTGTGTTGGATAAATCATGGGTACTTAGGTAGCGCAAATGAACCCAAATATAGAGTGCATCAACTTACATAACAATTATTTGGTCCACTATAATATTTATTTAGGATATTAACATAAGCTTAAAATGGATTACTTTCTATCTTGAGCACGCCTAGGAAATGGTATCCGAAGCTTCAGAGTGTTTCCTTGATAACCAGCCTGAAAGCATAAACATGAGTTGTTGCAGTCACAGCTGAACAAGAAAATTAAAACTGCAAGGTCTATATTGAAATAAATTACACAACTTTCTACACTTGGAAACAGGCAAACAAAATACCAATAGAAATTGGACATTGTTAAAAGAAAATTAAAACTGCAAGGTCCGTATTGAAATAAATTACACAACTTTCTACACTTGGAAACAGGCAAACAAAATACCAATAGAAATTGGACATCGTTCAAGGTGCTAGTGCCATAAGACATATATCATTGAACCAGTTTGGATGGACATAGAATGCAATCATATGGTTTCATGCCTCATTGCAATAAAGGTTATTTTCAGTATCCTCATCTTTGCTGCTAATTTTGACCCTTTGAATGGATAACCACAATTTATTTATTTTATTTCCTTTGTTTAGATTAATGATAGAAGGTTTCCTTTGTTTAGATTAATGATAGAAGGTGCAAGACTAGACCAATAAATTTTGTGGTTTAGGAAGTTTCAGAATGTTACAAACAACCATCCAGGAGAGGAGGGTTGCCCAATACATACAATTACAATAGCGAACAATCCCTTGTGCATGATGTGAACATACTACTTAAAGATGCATGCCAATGCATAAAAATTATTGAAGCACAAGTTCCTGCATGTCCAAAATCTTCAACACCTCCACTACTAACAACTTATGGGAGATTGAAGATAATGTTTGCCCAGTTAAAACTGCGATTTTGCCATCATAGGGGTATTTGGATGGTCTAAATTTCATTCATAACATGAGATGCAGCCTCGTTAGTTCAAGATATTTGGCCTGCTCAAATGAAGTAGCTTGTTTTGCACTACAATATTTCTTTTTTATCTGATGAGAGCTTTTCTTAAAGCTTTAAAAACAAAATTGATAAATAGGCATCTCTTGCAATTGATAATACTAGAGTGTCAACATGCAACTTTTCCAATCTTTTAGTTTTGCTGCTATTATCATCAAAAATAAACTTCCTAGTTTTGGCTCATTTTGTCTGCTGCAACCCTTTAAAGGTGAAGCGAAAAACCATAGTGCTTCACCATTAGTCTAAGTCAACCTGCGCTCCAAGATCATAATTCAATCAGTAATAAAGCCATGAGTGCTTGATAAACCAAATGTAATGCATAAGAGAGTTAAAGTAATTAACAAAGTACAAATTGGACAATATGTGCTCTAGCTGCTCATAAAAGAGAGGAAAGAAAAAAGAGAGAGTATTAGCTATCTAGGAATATTAAGACTTTAGCAATGATATATTAGAAATATTATAAAGTCTTCTACTAACACATTTTTAGAAAAAAAAAATAATGTACTGCCAGAACACTTGGGACTTGTTTGGTTGATAGGAAGTGGAGGGGGGGGGAAGAGGCAGTTCCTAGGAAGTGGAGAGGCCTCTTGTTTGGTTGAAATTTTAAGAAGAGAGAGAGTGAAAAAAATTCTTCCCATGAAAAGTCACTTTTCACATTTCATGGAAAGTGAAAATCCATATGGGAGGTAGATTTTGGCACTTCTCATGAGATGGAAAGTGATGATACTTTTTTTCTTTGCCAAAATATCCTTTTAAGATTTACGGCTAAGATTTTGCAAAATATCAATGGATGGTTACGATGAATACTGAATAGTGATATAATATTATATTAATATTATCTTAATATTTATATAAATATAAATATAAATATTATAATATTTATCATATTTTAATATTATTTTAATATTTATATTAATATAATATTTATATTAATATAATATTATATTTAATATTATGTTTATATCTATATTAATAAATTTATTATATTAAATATTAATATAATATTAGTATAATATTAATATATATTAGTATTATATTAACATAATAAACTATTATGGTCTAATGTTATATTATAATATATTAATATTATATTTATATTAATATAAATATAATATTTATATTTATATAAAGTTTAGGAGCAAAAAAGTATGGTCTTATATCTACTAAGGGTATAATAGGTATTTTACATAGTTTTTTCAGAAAAATAGATGCTCAATCAAACATAAACTACTCTATAATTAGTCACTTTTCCATGATCAGCTAAACATGCTAAAATCCTATTTTCAGAAAATAATTTCTCAGGAAATAACTTTCTTGGAAGAAAAGTTCTTCCTGCGAACCAAATGGGTCCTTAGCACCACCTAATTACACAATTGGAGCTACGTAGGACCTCCTCTCAGAAGACTTAGGACCCTACCTTACCAAGAGCGCGTGCTAGTAGGACAACACTTGCAAACTAAGTAGTAAATTCTTGGCCACAATTGGGACTCTTTGTATGTCAGCAGTAAGCACTAAAACCAGTAAGCCAGTAACCAAGCCATATTCTTTAACAGAAGAACCAAAACCCAATCAATGTCATCCAGCATATCATCAGTATGTGTACCCAAAAACCTTCCATCAAAATATAGATGCATCTTCGCCTATTTCACCAGAAAATGCAGTTTCTTTATTATCCAGAAAACACCACCAACAACTTCTTGCCAAGGAAAGTCCTCCACTCTTGCAGCTCATCACCCAAGCGAAGAGGCTTGAAAAAATAATAAAAAATACTTGCTGTGGATAGACCAACAGCAAAGTGCATACAAAAAAGTACCAAAAGAAATGTTGATATAAATAGCTACCATCTCAACTTCTCCAAGAACAGGTGTTATAACTTAAATGCCTTATCTACTGTTGTCAGTAAGTGATTCCACACCAAATGGGTGAAGCTCAAATCAGCTAACAATAGAATTATAAAACCTTTAGAAATTTGGATGCAGAACTACTAGGAGAGATTGGAAATAGAGTAGCAGATGTAGTCTAGGTACCAACAACGACAGCCCATTAAGAAGAAATCCAAATGAGACCCTTTTCTCTTTTTTTTTGCCTGCCCTTTTTTTTTTTTATTTTTCTTTGGGGGTAGAGGGTGGAGTTTTTTTTTTTTTTTTGGGTGGAGTTTTAAGTGATGATGATGTTTACTATTTCTAAAAGTTGAATTGATGCTCAGGGAATCTAAATTTGTTCTCTGAACTACATCACTGTAATGAGCTACCATTTTCACCGATTTTATTCACTTACATACAAATGTGACCACAAATTGGAGGTCCACACATAAAGTTTGTAACAACTCTTTAGAATTAAACAAAAGTATGAAGTACACATTATACTATCGAAAATTTTTATCTGATTCACCCTTTTCAATATTTTATAGCTGACTTATTCTTCCTCAATATTTTGTTTGCCAGCGAACAACCGAGAAGTAAATTTACTTTAGATACATGAACAGAAGAAAATGTGAGAGTTTCAATAAAATATAAACATCATGAAAGTTTCATGCATCAGACAGGGTACGTGCACAAGAATCCAAATCAAACGAATGTTAGTAGCACCTTTACGTTGAAACCAAGACTGTCAACATCCAGCATATGAGCAGAGTCCACCTGAAAAATGTTCTTCCTTTATTTAGTCTGTCAGTGAGCCATAATGAACCAAAATCTTTGTGGTTGATGTGATTGTAAAAATAAAACAACAAAAGTGTAACACTGAGGGAGAAAGAAAGAGTAATGCACATAAAAATTTCTTAAGGCAGCTGTCCATATTCAATATGAAAATTATTACCTTAACTGAGGTCGAATATTGCACTATAGCTTTCGTATCATCAGCATGATCCCTATTCATGTGGGACTAAAAAGAAAAAGAAAAAATAAAGTTAAAAGTGAAAAAAGCATAAATAAGAATCATAATAACAGCACTGGAAAAGGTAAGAATACCGTGATAGGCTTTGAAAACTGAGATATTGGATCCACTTTTGCAGATTTATACTCCTCCGCATCAAATTCTAGTACGTGTAGAATCATTAGCAACAACCATCACTTATAATTTCAATGTCTTCAAGTAATAAACATGCAACATTTGAATTTACTATGATTAGTAGCATTATTAATGTAGCAAGAAAACCCTCAAACCAATTTAGACAATAAAAAATGCAAGAGATGCATAGAAAGATTAAAAGGACAGGATAAGGTTGTGAGTCATCAATTTACAGCTGCCACAATCCAACCAACAACTATCTTCTTTTTAGTAGTAATCCAATCAAACACTCTCGAAAGGACTACAGAATCAAATTAGTTAGTTTGCTGCTAAGCATGATTCCATCCTAATGAATATCACACAGTATCTTAGGTCCAAAGATTTTGAAGGTAACTACGGCTTCCAATTTCTATTAGACGTATGCTACTCCAGACCAGATTATACGAAGTGCTAAGATGATATGCCGACATACCACATACCTCCTGATCCTAACAGAGCAGTAGCAACTCCAGATACGTACTGCACAAATTTTGGTTGGATTTGGATGTAACGGAAGTCACCAAAGTCAACCTTTGATTGAAGAGTTTACATTCAGCAATCTAATAAACGCATAGAATAGTAGCACAGCAAGAAGGGGGGAAATGAGAAGGGAAAAGAAAAGCCAGAAATATGGTCCGTAAAAATTACCCAGAATGCATCAGGATGTCTTCTGAGGTATGCAGTACGTATGGCCTCTCTATCATTTTCAGAGACCTAAAAGACAGTTTATGTTACAGAAAACTTGAATCCAAACGTATAGATAAAACAAATCATAATGTTCAGAAAATGAAGTAAACTAAGGCAGGATAGCAAGAAGAATGGACATATAACAACACAATTTACAAAGAGTAGAATCAGTAGATATTAATTTCAAGGAAAGAATAACCACAACCAACAAATATCATATAGTAACTTTGACTTATCAAAATATGTAAGAAAATGGAAATTTATAACAGCGGGCACTTAGATTGCAGTGCAAAAAAACTCATTTCTGAATCCTTGAAGGTGAGAAATACTTTAAATCAAATGAATATATGACTACAGGAGACCACCATCAAAGAGAATTGAAATCATAATGTTCATGTGCAATTCTTATAATTCTCTTGGTACCAAGTATCTAATTGTAACGTCCTATGCCAATATAATGGCTCAAATGCCCTAAGCAACAGTTTAGATGATGTTAGGATTTCACGATACAAATTTACCATTGAGTCCGCAGAAGATCTATGAAGAAGGACACAAACATCCTCCAACCAAAACATTCAATGATAATTAGGACATCACTAGTCAGGTCTGAACATTCTCGTTTTAGCACATGTTGCAACTGAACTGCATTTTTCTTATTTTCCTTGTACTAATTACATAGATCAGGTTCCTTAATATCCTTCTCATAGTAACCTCGTGCTTGCAGATGTTTGACCACTCCTGGAACCTTATGCTTAAAAAATTTTCAAGCAAAGACCATCAAGAGAAGAAAGAGACTGTACATACTGGAGTAGCACCTCCAAATAGGGTGATTACTGTATCAGTCCTATCTTCAGGATCCTTAGCAACAGGCAAAGAGCATTTAGCAAAGAGCATCAAGAGAAGAAAGAGACTGTACATACTGGAGTAGCATCTCCGTATAGGGTGATTACTGTATCAGTCCTATCTTCAGGATCCTTGGCAACAAGCAAAGAGCATTTAGGATTTGCCATGAGATTCTGTAAATGCCAGTGAGTTTTTAATTAGTTGTCGTGTAATTCAAAGCATAAAGAAAAATGTTAGGAAGGAAAGGTTAAAATTATGGAAAACACAAGTTTATTGGAAACACATCAATTTGATAATCTGAAATAAATGTCAAGATCAAACATGCAAGGAATGACACTGCATTACCAATCACACCTTTGAATGAACTGCTAAACTACTAAGTGCTAGTATTGGAGAGCCATCATGATCACAGGCAAAGTCAACCATTGACCCAGCTGGATAACCTTCATGCTCCTGTCACAGTTGAATCCAAAAATTTATTAGGTGAAAAAAGAAAGCCACCAAGTTGACATGCTTCAGAATTATAGTTGCCTGATAATTATATTTTCACAACAAGTAAATTCACCAATGTTCTTAAGATCATGATGAATCGTAAATCATAGAGTGGGCTGGGTCAAATAGGATCATGGATTTGATCACAGATCATAAGATTTTTCTGATTTCTTTCAAATTTTTAAAATATACAATAATGTAAAGACTAAAATATGAGGCAAATACAGAATAGATGAATGAAGGCAAAAAAGTCATATGCATGGTTTGCTGTACTGCCCTGTATCAGACGGTATGGGGCATACTGTATCATACCAGTATGCCATACTATCCCGTACCAAAACTACTGTACCATACCGAACCGCATACCGGTACTATAATAGAATTTTACCGATATGGGATCTGATACCGAGACGCCGAACTTTGGTCATACGTACAAGATGTCTTCTTTCCACCAACATAAGCCCATGTACAACATGTCTAATAAAATAAAGATTGTGTTTGGTTATTCAAGATATTTATGTACTATTATCAATTTAATTATCATTTTAGTTAGAATTTTTTAGGAAAAAGAGAAGGATAAAATTTTAATACACAGCAGGAAAAATATGAAATATGTCTCTTATTTTTAACCCCATAAACTTCAAAAGCAAAACCTGCCAACTATACTACTCAAAGGCTTATTATTAATAAGTAAATAATAGCAAATGGAACACATATATTTAATATCTAAATAGAATAATCAAGTCATATCTTATGATCCAGGTAAATGTACATTTCAGAATATGGAACTAGATCCTAATTTCCTAACAAATTCTTATTCAAAGATGAGCTCTGGATTGTTTAGTCCATTTTGATCTGGATTGTAAGATATGGTTTGTGAATTGTAAGATTTTAATAACAATGAATGTTGACAGTTAGCACAATAAAGATAAAACTACAAGAACAAGTGCACAGCTAGAATCATAAAGAAATACTTATTGATTGTATAACACAAACTAGACTGGAAGAAGACTAAGATTTAGGAAGAGAATTGGGTATTTAGCAAGTAAATCATCACATAATGCAAATTGGTACTGTAAACTTATGCACAACACAACAAGATACCACAAGACAATACAACTCTAAGAAACAAACTGACAGCATCCTTTTATGCCTTCAAAAGTTTACAGACCTTTGAGAATGTAGAGAGCATTCCCCTAACACTGTGATCAAGTATAGTTCGTATTTCCTCAACTGGGGAAAGTCGAGCAGCTGCCTCCTGTAATAAGAGAAAAACTTGTTTGCATAATAGATATATGACCAACATAAGATGAGTGCAACTGAAACAACTCACAGATTACTGCAAGTAAAATAACTTATAAGTATCAAATGCATGTTAACACTAGAAAAATCACTATCAGCAAATATTATGCTAGAATAGTTTATAAACTATGTATCTCAGTTTACCCATTTTTAATTGCTTATGATATGCATAAGATAACTTTTTAACCAAACTAAGTATGTTGAATGTGAGTCAACAAGCAACTAAATTTGTGAAACATTCATGTTCATTTTTCATTTTTTCCATTTCCCATTTATGGATCATTCATGATTCAATACACTGAACCTCACTGCCCTCATCTCCTATTCCTCCGACTGTTTGCCAACCTTGCCTCTTAGTCTAGTACCTTTGGCATCAAGCAAGAACAACAATCATCCCAATTTACATTGTGTCTTATAAGCTTAATTTTTCAAGAAGGAATGTAATACTCAGTATTACGTACAAGGTTTTAAATCCCGTGGGATGGAAGTATCTCGGTATCTTCATGGAATGGGATGCCCTGCTATTCCATCCTGTCCCATCCTGACAGCTATCCCGATCATGCATCCCGATAAATATCCTTTTTTTCTCTCCCCTTCTTCTTTCATTTCTTTCCTTTTTTTTTCTTTTCTTTCTTCTATTCTTTCTTTTTCTTCTATCTTTCTTTCTTTTCTTTTCTTTTTGTTTCATTTTCTTATCCCTTCCTTTCTTTTTTTCCTTGTTCTTATTCTTTCTCTTTCCTTTCTTCTTTCTTTCCTTTCTTTTTCTTCTTTTTCTTTCCTTTCACTTTTTTTCTTTCTTCATCTTCCTTTCTTGCTTCTATCTTTCTTCTTCTCTCCCTGCATGGATGGTTTTCAGAGTTCCAACCCCATCCTGATCTCATTTTCTCATAGCAACAGGATGGGATAGCCGGGATGCCCTTCATCCCGCCGGGACTTAAAACTTTGATGACGTATAATTAATATATTTAAGTTAGATGCTAAGGGGAATGCTACAAGATATCCATATATAAATATGTATCAGTCAAAAATTGTCAAAGAGAAATAAGTGGAGGGTGGAAGAAACATGCAATGCTCTCTGACAATGTAGTAGTGGCCTAATTAATGTAAAAGATAGAAGTATTATGCTAAAGAATACAAACATACAATCATCTCATATTGTTTAACACATTAATCTATTTTTAAAAAAAATCCCCTATTTGCCTCCCCTTCATTACAAGGGGGGACAACTCATGATGGACAACACATTAAAAGCTTCTCATATTATTAGCAATCGTGATTCTTGGCTTTCCAAGGGACTAGAGCATTCCCAACAAATATACCAGCTAACTTACGAGAATCAGATTGTAACATCACCAAGCCAAAAAATACAGTACTATACTTCGATGAGGAAATACAAAAGAAAGACAGGAAAGCCAAAAGGTTATGGTTTCATCAAAGGTTGAGGCATTAAGAGTGGCATGTAAGATACAAATAAACGACAAACAACTTCCATGACACAAATAATGCTAGTCTTGGATACTGAAGAAGAAGAAGAAGAAGAAGATGAAGAAGAAGAAGAAGAAGATGAAGAAGAAGAAGAAGAAGCTAACACATGCATGTGTAACTTCCCTGGATACGTAATCCATTCATATAATCTTCTGAATGGGAAAAGTTTTGAAAATTCTTGAAAAAGAAGTGGCTTGGTAAAAGAGAAATTTCCACCAACCTCAGGAGGCTACCAATCACTTAATCCTAAAAATCTAAATAGCAAAAATGGATGAAAAGGTACTTTGTCTTGTCAGTAAAAATTGGCATAATGAAATCTAAAACTCGTCTAACTCTTCAATCTCCTCAACAATGTAACTTTTTTTGAAAAGTCCTTCAAACAGGATATTGTATCAGCGAATTACACATTCAGGCATCCAAACAGCCCCTACTGTTATTGAAGGTCTGGATATCTTACCCTTCCTGCCTTGTTTAACTAGAAGATTTCAAAGAATATATGAAGATCGAGCTACAAATGCTTGAATATGTCACACTCAAACACAGATTACCCAGATTGTGAAAATGAGATCTAAGACTTTGAATTCTTTATTCTAGAGCATGATATGGCTAGGCTAATAAGTGGAAGAGAAGAATTCATTTAAAACCCATATATATATATATAAAGAAAAAAATCTCTACAAAAATTGAAAGCAGGAAAAAAAAAATGAATTCAGTCTTATACAAGTCAGGGTTTCTGTATACATTCCAAATTTGAGGGTTTAAGTATGTTAATCATGTTCTCGTCCTACATTGTACATGGGACCATTTTTAGTGTTCTGTTCTTTTGAAAATTTATGTTGTCAATGTGGATTACTGTTTTTGACACATGTAGGACAACATTGTGTCCTAGTTACTATTCACTCCATCCATATTAACATCATAGTATGCGTAGGTTATGTGCAAGTTACACTATAGATAGTTCATATAATCATTATAAACACTAGTAAATGATGACAGAATATGGTTATAAGAGTAAAAAACAATCTCCAAGCACATCTCAAAGCCTTTAGCGGCCCATCAATCATTTAGTTCTCTGGAACTTCAGATGTTAAAGAAGATTGCCTTCTCAGCCATCAACCATGCATTGGACATCGATATTCTTCTCAGAAAATCTCCTAGGATGAAAGGGATATTATCATGCTTAACAAAGAAGGTTTTCTAAAGGGGCCATTTAACTACTACATCGAGTCATCCTAACACTATATAAAAGTGAGAATATTTCACAACTTGCCAATTTCCATAAAATGCACCCTGATTTGATTTTTTTCCCCTCCAACTAGTGTCCTTGTTCTTAACATCGGCACACTTTTTCTAATTCTAAACATCTTGTTGCTTGAATTCATTGCCAATCATCCTATCCAATGATTCTAATCCATTTATCTACCCCAGCCAAATTCTAATCCTAAAAATTCTTTAGTTTTATCAATTTGGCAACCTGCAATCCTTCACTTATGATAACTATTGTTTTCCAAAATTAGTAGTTAATTAAGCATAAATATTTTAAAGTTTAAACTTCAGTTAAATTGCCCTATATCCAAAATCTTTATCCACAATGGCATCTGCACTACAAATTATAACTAATTCATGAAAAATATAAAGAATGTGTCAGACATGGTACTCTTGGAACTTGAGAGTATCAAATTCCTTCATAGTGTTCCTAAATACTGGACATGGGATTTAATCAGGTCTGCCTGAATTCTGGTCAACCTGAGTATAATCGAACTATGCCACCCAGATTGTAAGCTTTGGACTTTTTTAGGATTGGTTGGTTTTACATGAGTAATGAATACTTTTGTTGGATATGTTCCCTACTGACAAACAAGGTCATGTGTTTTTATAAATACTATCTATTCTTCCCACAAGATGAATATTGCTGCTTCCAGACTTAGTCTTGATAATTTAGAGCTTTACAAATGGGAAACACCAGCATAATTAAGGGTTTTGCCCATCACCATCCCTAGACTTGTGACTTCCAACAGACCTCAAGCTGAAAATTCTTAGAGAACTCCACTCTAGGGCTCTACATGATTATATGTGACTCCCAAAATCAGTAACATCAAAGTGGATATCTAGGTGATCCCTACCCCATGGATGTATGAATATTAAGATGCATGTTTTAATGGTATACTTGGCCTGTGATTTTAAATGGGGCCATGTGATAAGCTTTCTTTTTTCCTGATGAAGAATCTAGGAGATAAAAGGCCACAGTGGATGCCACTGCTCTAGCATGACAGTCAATATCAGACAGAAGCACCAACGGAATGAGATATTGTTGAAGGGAAGAAAACCTAACCAATGCCATGTCAACAACACGTTACTTGCACTGCACATGCGCATTCCTAACTCCTGACTGACTTTCATCAGTTACAATATTCTAATAAAGAAAGTTCAAACCCCACAACGATGTTATTGGTAGACTAAATAATCATATTTAAAGTTTTTTATTCCCACGAAGCAACCTAATCCACAGAACATCAAAAAAATAAAATCATTCGTAAAGCAAAACTCGACTCCATCACATGAAACTTAATTCCATCTTTGGTCCTCACAAATATGTCTCTATATACGTACCGATTCAGGACTAATAAACTACTACCACTACCATAATAATCCATCCTTGCCCAAATGTTTGATTTCAGCTTCAAGATCAGTCAAATAAGACAGAAGAAGGTTCTTTTCTTCATCTAACTATTAAAAAGCAAAAAAAAATCTCACCTGGTGAGCCTGAATTCGCTGAAAAGCATCGGAACCGTCATTCACATCATCGGGCGCTGTCACCTGAAATATTAATTAAGAAAAAAATCGTCCATGATACCTTGACAGGGTTCGAACCTCTAGGACCAAACAACGTATTCGAATCAATAAAATTCATAAATAAACATCAACAAAAAAGTAAATAAAGAAAACATACATCGTTCTCAAGAACGAGATCAAAATTAATCTTTAAAAAAAAAAATTCCCTATCAGCTCACAGAAATTGATACATGGAATCAAATAACTGCATCGACATGATCGATTAAAATGACTGAATACAAATCAGAAGCACGAGATTCTTGGGGCCAAAAAGAAACCCAAGTTATTGATACCTGAGAGGACTGAGGCGTGGAGGAGGCCATGGCGAGAGGGGGAAGGACGACGAAGCGGCGGCTTCTCGGAGGACGAAAGAAGCGAGGTTTTGTGGAGTGGGAGACCTTGGGAAGGGTACTGGGAAACGTCGTCAAGCCATGGATGAAGCGAGAGAAGGGAAGCGGGGGAGAGCGGACGGGTGGCGTCAGGAGCAGCGAAGTCTTCATGTCGCTCAACGGCTTCCTATCCCCACTTTTTTTTATTTTTCCACACCACGCCGGAAACGCGCTCGAAGATTGCTTCCTGCTCACGTTACTTCTTTCTCTCTCGCTTTCTTGCTTGCAATCTTGTATTTAAAGCTTCCTCCAGGGTCCACATATGCGCCAATCCTGACACCACCAAGTGACCCAGATGATTCCCGAAGCTGGCCTTTACACCAGTATTTTTTTTAGAAAAATTTAAATCAGCAACATTGTTTTTTTTTTAAATTATTTTAAAGTAAAAGGAGGGTCTAGATCCTCTCCGATTTTGTTCAGTTGGTGAAATCGTTGCTTTTTTTTTTCTTTTTTTATAGTAAAAAATCGTTGCAAGATTATTTCGTTGACATCCACTACATCAATATTACAAGTATGATGTAATTTATTTTAATATTGTCAGCAGTTCTGGATGAAGTTTTTTTTTTTCCTCTTGGAGACCTGGAAAAGCACCATTTAGGTCTAGCCCAGCCCACTTACAAACCAAGGAAAAACCCAAGAAGCTAATCCCTTGCCAATTGGAAGGGCTAACATCACTCAGAATTGAACCCAACCCCCCAATCTCTCGCATCCAACCTCCAATCTCTCTCACTCAAAAGGTGAGAGGTAATACCATTCGTGCAAATATTCAATTGTTTTTGGGTGACGATGTCATTGGTAACCCTGATTGCATGAAAGAAAAATATATCTTTTTCACGCATAAAATGGAAGGGGACCGTCAGTCTTTTTTTTTTTTTTTTTTTTGGCTTTATTGAAGGGTTATCTGAAAACTTTTAGCAGTCCACAAAAATCAAGCATGTACGCTTAATAAGCTGACATCAGAAGCGCAAGAGCCCGCAACAATTTGTTTGCTCCACGCAAAGCGAATGATCATACGCTTCCAAGCAACACTAGGCTCTAAAATGTACCTGTCTCCTGTGATCATTTTTTATGGAGCCCTCCATGGATAGCATCGTTCATATTAAAGCATCTTTTTTCTACCATATATATATATATATATATATATATATATATATATATATGAGGGCATCTTTCAAAAATAATCAATCTTAAAAACCTCAAAATACATAAAAGAGGCTTAATTATTCCTTCTTATTTTCAAAAGTAACCTACTCAGATAGTTCTATTAAATATTTTAAATATTTCTGTATCAATTTCAATCTGATTTCTTTTTAAAGGTTAAAATATTTCTAGACTTCCCGTTCAAAAAAGGGCTCCGAAATCGATGGACTTTAACAGAGAACAAGATTTAGCCCAAAAGAAAGATGAAAAACAACTAAAATTGATATTTTTAACAATCTTGGCTCTACAAACTTTGCAGGAAGAGAGAGAAAAATACCTCTAAATCTACATTCTACTTTAAAAAAAAAAAAAAAAAGATATCAGTCCTTAATTGCTTCTTATAGACCTAAGACTTTAGTTACGTTATCCCAAATTTATAATCTTTAGCACTACTTGCATATACATGTATATCATAACTAGTTTCAATAAAAGATGTTGTTTTCTCTTTAACACAATAAAAGTCAGTGAAAACATTCAATCATCATGCCACCTTTATCACACATGCCCCTAACAAACATGCCACCTTTATTATACAGTAGCTTTCGATCAATCAATGTTAATGCCCTTTTTTTGGGTAGAAACAATTTTAATACCCTTATATTTGTCAAGGCAACATTTCAAAACCTGCAAGAAGAGATCTCCTCCAATATAATGTAGATGATGGACTATTGTGTTATGTTATTTGTTTGATCAAGGGATACCACTTCTTTAGCTACAAATTTATTTCAACCATGCACAAATACCTCATGCAAGCTGATAATGAATGGATCAATGTTCACATAATGACAAATCAAGCTTTATTTGATCTACAATTTTTCACATGAAATCACTGCTCAAATTCCAGAGCACATTGGAATCCCTATATCCATAACTTGGTGGATGCAACCACTTCCACACGAACATAAGCATAGTTAGCTACAATCATGTTCCAGGATGCATGGTTGCGTAATATCCGATACCATGATAAACGCAACTATACTTTAATCCAGTGCACTCCTCTTGTTTCTCACCTTTAAGCAAGAGTTCAATTGATCTACATGGTCTCATAGACTATGAAGGCTAAAATGTGGCAGACAAATAAATGCTGATGGTGAATAACACCTGTGCTTGCTGTGCATCCATTCACTAGAGCTTTCCAATACATGTCCCCCACATACATCTCAATAGTCATGCAAGAATTATCCTAGTTTTTCCCCTCTAGTGAGAGAGAAAACTTCCTTTCAATTAAGAGAGAAACATATAAATCCTCTCCTCACACTCATCACAACAATTTTTTTTTTTTTTTAAAAAAGAGTAAAACTCGAATCTAATCCAAATCATCCATGCAACATCACGTGTACAGTGTTCACCTCATCCTACTTAAAAATTAGGATTCGGCATCAGGACCACAAAGAAACTACCTCAGGTCTGAGTGTGACCGTGCGAGAGAGTACTAAAAAATAAGAAAAATGGAGACCAGGGAAGGAGGAGAAAAAAGAACAGCATATCCGTGATAAGAATTTTTAACTTGCCAGAGAAAAGAAAAAATATAGACGTGATGAGAGATTTCTAATCTCTTTTAAAACCTAGTACAGCCAATCCCCCCTTATCCTCTTTGAATCATTCAGAATCACTCTCCATACACATAGCCTTCAATCCTCTCCTTCTCTGCAAAACATTAAAAAGAAATGAAAAACCAAAGCATTTAGAAATAACAAGTTACGTATGGATAACCCAGTACAAGAGAAGGGGAAAAAAAGGGATAAAATTTCTGATAAGCTTGCTTATATGATTCTAAATCCAGTTATAAGCAAGAGATAAACAAAACTTTGGAGCTAATGCTACTAGCACTTGATTAAGAGAAAAATTAAAGGAAAGCAAAACCAAGTAGAAGGAAAACAAGAAAACTACACCTTTCTTGAACTCTTCTTCTCCCTGACCTCATACCTCTCCTGAGAGAGATCCGATAGCCATGCCCCCGGGCTGACCAACTACACCCATCCGACAAGTAAATCAGACAAGGGTCCAGTGTTAGTGAACTCAAAAAATCAACAAAAGCATGTCTTTTATCTACAACCAAAATAAAAAAATAAAAAAACTCTCCTTGGAAAGGAAGAAGGAAAGGCTTACAAGCAAGCATTTTTGGATCAATTTAGACCTCTTCTTGGGTCTCTGTGGAAGCTTGCACCCCTTCATGGCCATGAAGTCCTCCTCCTTCTCTTTGTTGGACAAGGACACGAAGAACCTTGGCAAAACCATCGCCTTTCTCTCCTCGCCTCCAGCCCCGCCGTTCTCCTCGCACCCCGCTGCCGAGCCCCTAGTCGTGTAGAACCGGTCCTCCTTCTCCGGCGAGGAGGACGGCGACCGCGACTTCCCGTTCTCGCTCCCTGCCGATTCCGACTTCCTGCCGAGAAATCGAGGCATAAGAGGCACGGATTTCGAGCCAGAGACCCCAAGATAAGGTCAAAATCGCCCCCTTTTGGCTTTTTCTTCGTTTCGTTTACCTCTGGTGGAGAGGAGTGGGGTGACGGACGGGCGGCGGCGACGGGAAGTCTTTCTCCCCTCCGATGACGCGGCGGCTGACGCGAGTGGTGGTCCTCTTCTGGCCGCCGGATTTGGCCAGGGAGCCCTCGTCTCTAACCTTGACGCAGCGAAGGCGCTTCCGATTCCCCCACTGCAACAGGAAATCGGGCTCCGAAGGTCCCCTTGGCGCCCTCTGGCTCTTCGTCTCCTTCTCCATCTGAATCAATGGCAAGACATCCATTAGACCCCCTTCTCCATATAACCCCCAAGCCTCCAGAAGAAACTGAAGGAAGCAAAAAGAAAAAGAAAACCATAAAAATCTCTCCTTTTACCTCAAGATCTAATCTTTGTGATGAAAAAAGAGGGAAAACGCGGAAACGATGCCACTGTACTCCGATTCCCCTGCGGTTTGAGAAAAAGCCATTAGAGATCGATGGAAAAGATGAGATTTTTAGAGCAGAGATATGGAGAACAGGGGAGAGAGAAAGGGGGGAGGTGTAGAACAGAACACTTACGATGAATCCAGCTAAAGAGAAGAGAAGAAGAGGGTTTTCTCTTGAGATTGGATTTGGAGCAAAGAAACGGCGAGGCCTCTCTCCTTCTCTCACCGTGGTTCTCTCCCACCCACTCTTCTCACCCGTTTGCTTCCCTGCCCAAAAACCAACCACCGTCTTCACTGATATATCTTTACTCTTTCCCCGTCTGAAATTTCCCTATTATCCTGATAACCGTTGGATTTCCTGTGGGCGGCCGGATTCAAGACCTTGGCATCGAAGTGCTTGGCCTCCTGTCCTCCCGTGGGATGGCGCCCTCCTGGCTAATAAGAAAGGGTTTCGGCCTTTAAGCTTTATTCTATTTTATTCGCTGGCCTGTGCCTCTGGGTGAGCCCTGAGAGCGTTGAACCGCATGGCACGGTCAGGTGGTCCTTGAGATTCACAAAGGACTCATGACTATTTTTTAGGCTAGATCTGGATATACTCATGATGTGTTCCAATAGTCATTTATTCAAAGTAAATGCGTGTGTACATATTTGTTGGTCAATAGCGCAATTGTATCGGCTCGATGGACTTTTACGATCTTTGTCTCCGCCTTCGATTTTTTTTAAGTTTAACTTTGATGATTGTATGATTAATAATAATGATAGTGTTAAGTTTATAATCCAAGATCCACACTTGAAGTTCATAGCAGTAGATGGGAACTATCTATTTGATACTACTATCCTGGAAGTTGAGTTATGGACGGTCTGGATGGGTATCATGCGTGTAGAGCTGACTCTATAGGCTATCCTTCTAATCGTCGAGGGGGACTCAATCATCATGGTGGGTTGGTTGTAAAATCAGATGAGAGCATTTATCATGCATTCGCTCTTACATGATATTTGGAGATTAAATGGAGAGTATATCTATGTAGATATCTCGCATTTCTATAGTAAGACTAATAATGCTATAGGCTGGATAGTCAGTTTTGTAATTAAGTACTTAAATTGTATTTAGGCCTACAAATAGGTAGGATCGGATCGAGTCCTGAGTGATCTCAATTCGATTCGATTTCTTGATTGGATCTTGGTATTGATCCATATCCATTCTGATAAAAAATCAAATTGAGTCGGATCGGATCTATGGCAGAATATATTGATTCATTGGATCATTCGAGTCGGATCCGTATATAATCTGATCCCAATCCATAAAATGCAGGTTCGGATTAGATCCGGTTCGAATCAGATCGAATCATGCCTAGGCAATAGATCCAAGTTACACGCCCCTTCAAATCAAATATGAAATATAATTATCCCGCATCCAAAAGTTAATCCTACCATGTTTAAGTGAAGTATTGATGATACCGAACTGAAAAATGCAATAGTAAACCACTGTAATTTATAGTTCTCAATAGACCTGCTAACCTATAATGCATCCCTTGCTGCTGCGCTGAAAATATTCGGTACAATTAAGCAGAAATATTTCATCAAATTAGTCCAGTTAAAGGGATATATGACATCAAGTTCTTTCGATAAACAATGATACAATGATGTCATTGCGTGAGAGAGAAAAAGGTACAGGACCATCCTAAACCACTAGGTCAAGATAGCAACCAGGCATGTCTAGATCAGATATTACACCCTTGATACAGATCAATAAAAGTATGCACCAAGCAGGCCTCACAGAACACTAATGTCCTCCAAACAGTTAGGCAGAGCAAAAGAGAACGGATCTCGATGCATACATATCAGAGCTGTCATAGTTCAAACCCAAACCCAATCCAGCAAGATCCAAGTCCCAAAAAAAAAAAAAATAAATAAATAAAAATTGGAAAGAAGACTCCCGATAGGAGTCTTCTTCTCCGGCGAGATCCGGCAAATTGGGAGTCCTAAGACCTCTCGAAGTCCTAGGGCCCTCTATAAGAAGACCCCCCTTTCTCTAGAAACCGAACATCGACCATCTTCCTCTTTCTTTCTCCCTATTTTTCGATTTAGAGCCGCGGACACTCCTCTTGTTCTCGCCGTGATTGCTCGCCAGTGGGGTCACCGAGGCCGAGGTGAGTTCCCCTTCTCTTCCTCTCTTCCTCTCTTCCTTCCCCTTCCTCCCATGCCCTTGTGCTCGGCTGCCGGCGACGGGAGTCGTCGATTCTTGGTCGGGAAAAGAGACCCATGTTTTGACCTCTTTTCCTTGAATTTCCGGCACCGGTGATCGCAATCGACCCCGGCCATGCCTCTCCGTGACCGGGAGAGTGGCCCCCCTCTGCCGCCGGCCTCCGTCGTGGTAGCACGGTCTGAACGGTCCGGCAAAGGAGGGAACTGCCGATCCCCTGTTCGGCCTGGAAGGAGCCCGAGAGAAGAAGAAGAAAAAAAAAAAGAAAGAAAAGAAAAGAAAAAAAAAGAAAAAGAAGAAAAAAAAGAAAGAAAAGAAAAGAAAAGAAAAGAAAAAGAAGAAAAAGAGAAAAAGAAAAGAAAAGAAAAAAAAAAGAAAAAATAAAAAAATAAAAATAAAAATAATAATAAAATATAATATATATATAATAAATAAATAAATAAATGAGAGAGAGAGTTTCTCTCTCTTCTCTCTCTTCTTTCAGTCTGAACCCTTACTTTCTCTCTCTGGAATTGAACTTTCTCTCTCTAAAATTTTCTCTCTCTATGTTGTTTCTCTCTCTTGATGGATTTCTCTCTCTCTAAAGTTATTCCTCAGGATTAATATAGTGTAAGGCTTCATTTGATGATTTTGATTGAGTTTAGGGAAGAGTCTGATTTTAAGTGAGGTTTTGATTTGGGACTTGTTTAGATTTAATTTTGAATTAAAATTAATGTAAAAATATAATTTTGGATAATAGGCACGGAAGAATCTCCTAGAAGTTAGTCGATCTATTCATTCAGTGCTCCGTGAAAGATAAGTAATGAATCATCTTCTCGAGATATTTCATATTTATTCTGAAAATAAATAATTATTCTCTAAAATTATGCATGATTTGTGAATTATGTTTTGAAAGAAAAGTGATTTTGAAATATTATGGTATGTCGATTATGCACACGTTCAGTGAAAAATTATGATATATTATGATACAAAGTGTTTGATACAAAATCGGATTTATGCTCTTAGCCTAACTATGTTTCAGTGGACCCCGCCAATGGGATTATACGTTGGTACTCAGTGGACCCTATCAGTGGGGGTTGTACGCTGGTATTTGTGGACCCGCCAGTGGGGTTGTGCGCTGGTATTCTGTGGACCCCGCCAATGGGGTTAAACGTTGGTCTTAGTCGAGGCTGTTGAGTTACGAGTGTTTTGAATCGAATCGGATTTATGATTATATTATATGTGAATATTTAAAATATTGGATTTGCATTAAATCAGCATGAAATATATTTTATTTTAATTACATATTGTTCTTGAAAATTTATAATATCTGAATTATCTAGTTGAGATATTTGTTACTTACTGGACTGTCAGCTCATTACCTTTCTTTCTATTTTTCAGATTCAGATAATTAATTTCGAGCGTGGGAAGAAATATTGGGACAGAGCTTTTAGAGGCGAGATTTAGCATTGTCAACTTCATTGAACTTAGATCTATTGTTTTATTTTTAGTAAAATTTTATGGATGTAAGATATTTATTTAATTACTTGAATTAAAGTTGAATAATAATTATTTGAATTTATTCTGCTGTGATGCATTGATATCGTGATGAGATGCCTTGCATGCTTATGGAGAGAGTTCTTCATAAGTATGCGGCGGTTGCCGCGACCTCCTGCTCGCGATCTCGACTGGGGGCGTGACAATTAATATGGTATCAGAGCATAAGTGGATAAATTATGACACATAGAATTTGACATAGTATGAGTGTAGGTGGGTAAACATTAGAATATTGGGACGTTAAAGTATGAGCATCATAATAAATCTATCCTAACAAATAGATAAATGAATCTAATAAGGTTTTACTACTACAAGGTTACCATGCCTCCCCGTAGAATGACAAGAACTACTCAAGAATTGCAAGAGAGACATCACAACCACGGGATGGTAGCACCCCCATCTGATCAGTGGCACCCCTCAGGAGGAGGGAGTCGTAGATCCTAATGGGAGTACTTCGAGAGCACGTCAAGAACCAGATATGGCTCATTAATGCAGACCCTAATCAGAATGGTACAAGCACAACAACAAATACAGCAGCAAATGCTTGAACAACAACAGATACAACGAGATACACAACAATATCAGCATCCACCACCACAACATGGAGAGCAACCAGTACAACGAACAATATTTCAGAATTTAAAAGCTTGCTCCTCCAGCTTTCAAGGGGACTACTGAACCTTGGAGGCTGATAACTGGATAATGGAGATGGAGAAGGCTTCGCTGTCCAAGAGTGTCTTGATGAAGAAAAGATTCGATATGCAGCTTATTTACTACAAGGAGAAGCATACAACTGGTGTCAGCGACTACAGCGCAAGTATGAACAAGACGGCGAAATACTTACCTGGGAAAGATTTCGGATTGCATTCTATGATCAGTATTTTCCTCGGAGTATAAGGATCCAGAAAGAGCAAGAGTTTATTTATTTGAAGCAAAAGGGTATGAGTGTGACTGAATATGAAGCAAAATTTATAGAGTTAGCAAAATTTGCTCCGAGATTAGTGGATGGTGAGCAAGAACGTGTTCACAAGTTTGAGATGGGACTGAGAACTGAGATTCGAAAATAAGTGGTTCCATATGAATTGACAACTTATGCAGATGTGGTAAACAAAGCACTGATAATTGAAAGAGAAGTCAATGAAGAACGCATGGAAAGGAAAGAAAGCAAAGAAAGAGAGCAAAATCAAATGATACACAAGGGCAGAATAATAAAAACATCAAAAGATCAGCTAAGGGAGCAATAGATAATAAGACTCAACAGATTGATGGTGAGCAGTGCTCCAGATGTGGCAAAAATCATGCAGACAAGGATTGCTATTGGAATACAGGTGCTTGTTTCAAATGTGGTCAGATGGATCATAAAATTGCTAGCTGTCGTAAATACAGAAAATCAAGTTGGCCAAAGAACTTATGAAGGACAACATAGGGTGGTGGACAGATTTCTAAAATCCAGGAAGAGTTTATGCGCTTACTCAACAGAATGCACAGGCTTCCAATACAATGGTGACAGGTATGAAAAATTTCGAGGACGAAATTTTTTTTAGGGGTGAAGAATGTTATAGCCCAAACCCAAGCCCAATCAGCAAGACCCAAGCCCAAAAAAAAAAAAAATAGAGAAAAAATCGGAAGAAGACTCCCGATAGGAGTCTTCTTCTCCGCGAGACCCGGGAAATTGGGAGTCCTAGGACCTCTCGAAGTCCTAGGGCCCTCTATAAAAGACCCCCTTTCCCTAGAAACCGAACATCGGCCCTCTTCCTCTCTCTTTCTCCTATTTTCCGATTGGAGCCGCGGACACTCCTCTTGTTCTCGCCGTGATTGCTCGCCGGTGGGGTCACCGGAGGCCGAGGTGAGTTCCCTTCTCTTCCTCTCTTCCTTCCCCTTCCTCCCGTGCCCTTGTGCGCGGCTGCCGGCGACGGGAGTCGTCGATTCTTGGTCGGAAAAGAGACCCCTGTTTTGGCCTCTTTTTCCTTGGATTTTTCGGTGCCGGCGATCGCAATCGACCGCCGGCCATGCCTCTCCGTGATCGGGGGAGTGGCCCCCCTCTGCCGCCGGCCTCCGCCGTGGCGGCCGCGGCCTGAACGGCCCGGCAAAGGAGGGGACTGCCGGTCCCCTGTTCGGCTTGGAAGGAGCCCGAGAGAAGAAGAAGAAAAAAAAAGAAAAGAAAAAAAAAGAAAAAAAAAAAAAGAAAAGAAAAAGAAGAAAAAGAAGAAAAAGAAAAAAAAGAAAAGAAAAAAAAGAAAAAAAAAAAGAAAAAGAAAAAAAATAAATAATAATAAATATATATAATATATAAATAAATAAATAAAAAATAATGAGAGAGAGAGAGTTTTCTCTCTCTTCTTTCAGTCTGAACCCTTACTTTCTCTCTCTGGAATTGAACTTTCTCTCTCTACTTTCTCTCTCTAGAATTTTTTCTCTCTAGATTGTTTCTCTCTCTTGATGGATTTCTCTCTCTCTAAGTTATTCCTCTAGGATTAGCATAGTGTAAGGCTTCATTTTGATGATTTTGATCGAGTTTAGGGAAGAGTCTGATTTTAAGTGAGGTTTTGATTTGGGACTTGTTTAGATTTAATTTTGAATTAAAATTAATGTAAAAATATAATTTTGGATAATAGGCACGGAAGAATCTCCTAGAAGTTAGTCGATCTGTTCATTCAGTGCTCCGTGAAAGTAAGTAATGAATCATCTTCTCGAGATATTTCATATTTATTCTGAAATAAATAATTATTCTCTGAAATTATGCATGATTATGAAATTATGTTTTGAAAGAAAAGTATTTTGAAATATTATGGTACGTCGATTATGCACATGTTCAGTGAAAAATTATGATATATTATGATACAAAGTGTTTGATACAGATCGGATTTATGCTCTCAGCCTAACTATGTTTCAGTGGGCCCCGCCAATGGGATTATACGTTGGTACTCAGTGGACCCTTCAGTGGGGTTGTGCGCTGGTGTTTGTGGACCCGCCAGTGGAGGTTGTGCACTGGTATTCTGTGACCCCGCCAATGGGGTTAAACGTTGGTCATAGTCGAGGCTGTTGAGTTACGAGTGTTTTGAATCGAATCGGATTTATGATTATATTATATGTGAATATTTGAAAATATTGGATTTGTATAAATCAGCATGAAATATATTTTATGTTTAATTCAATATTGTTCTTGAAATTTGATAATATCTGAATATCTAGTTGAGATATTTGTTACTTACTGGCTGTCTAGCTCATTACCTTTCTTTCTATTTTTCAGATTCAGATAATTAATTTCGAGCGTGGGAAGAAATATTGGACAGAGCTTTTAGAGGCGAATTTAGCATTGTCAACTTCATTGAACTTAGATCTATTATTTTATTTTAGTAAAATTTTATCGGATGTAAGATATTTATTTTAATTACTTGAATTAAAGTTGAATAATAATTATTTGAATTTATTCTGCTATGATGCATTGATATGTGATGAGATGCCTTGCATGCTTATGGAGAGAGTTCTTCATAAGTATGCGGCGGTTGCCGTGACCTCCTACTCGCGATCTCGGGCTGGGGCGTGACAAGAGCAAAACAGCTAACAACCAAGAGGTAGATATAATCCAGGTTGGAAAACAGAGCACCTGAAACTAAAAGGAGACCATGCTTTCTGATCATTGCTGACGGCATTGGTCTGGGAGGGTGTGATCGCTGGCGCGTGGATCGGGCGATAGGTCGGCGGCGGGATGTATCGGCCATGACGATAGGGAGGCCACGGAGGTGATGGGCCACTGCAGGCACAGCAGATCGATTGTGGCAAACCGACTGTACGGCTCGACGGCGAAATCGGAAGAGAAGGATGGTGGGGAGGAGGATGGCTCCACGATGGATTCAGAGGAGGAGGATGCTGGGGAGGAGGAGTTTATACCTGAGATGGCGAGGAGGATCAATTGGGAGTCGAGACGAAAGCCTGTGAGAAGATAGAGATTTTTAGTTTTGGAAATCGGATGGGAAAGATCGGAAGAGTCGAGAAGAAGTGAAGAAAATTTTTAGTTTTGGAGACTTTTAGTTTGGGAATCGGATAGAGAAGATCGAAGGATTTGAAAATTTTTGACCCAAACTTCTATTTGGATGAGTTACTCTAACTGGGTTCAGGTCCTATATTTGGGTCTAGATTGGGTCGGATCGGGTCGGATCATATATCTTAAAATCTAAATTAACTCAAAAGTCTCCATGGGTCGAGTCAGATCAGGTCCAAATTTCGAATCGAAAAAAAGAACGGATCCAATTTTTGAATCTGACCCAGCTCTATTGGTCTTTTAAATAGATTTGGATCGGGTCTAACTAGGTGAGATCAGGTCGGATCATGGATCAACCCGACCCATTTGCAGCCTTAGTTACGTTTGGTGCATTACTAGGCAATCTTGGAAAGAAATGTGGATAGCCTTTAGGATAGATTGCCACTATTAAATTATTTAATATTGATTGCTGTATTTGGTACACACAAATAATGTTGCAGTAAAATTACTGAAAATCTTAATTGACATATTTTATACGACAATCAGATTATCGATAATGTGAAATCAAATTCTCAAAATATTTCCAATAATTTTGTTCGAATGCTCTTCTTTGTTTCTGGTTAGAAGTAATGGGAGTGGTAGTAACGTAGAGAAGTGGCAGGTCGAGGTGTATGGGAACTGCAGACACTAGGAGGTGGGAAGAGGGTGGGCGCATGTAGAGCTGTGGGAGTGGTGGGGACGGGTGTGGAGGAGCCACGAGAGAGACAAGGGTGAAGGAGCTGCGGGCAGGCAAAGGGAGATGGAGGAGTTGCGGACCGAGGGCACACATGGAGGGGAGTAAGGGGGAGGGAGGAGGGTTAGGCAATGGATTTTATGTGATTTTTTTGAGAGATAATTTTGTCTAAAATTTTTATTACAATATAGCCAAAGAAGTTGTAATTTGGATAGCCATCCCTCCCTAAGACAATCCAGATTAACTCTTATAGGGCAATCTGTATTGCCAAGGTAATCTGGATTATCATCCAAAAAGCATACCAAATGCAGTAATCTACATTACCATATTAAATTGCCAGCTACCAAACGCAACTTTATAAGAGATTTTTTGGACTGATGCAGTGATTTTGCCTGTGCCCTTCCAAGATATCTTTTTTTTTTTCTGACTCTTTTGTTTGTATTCATACTAGATTTGTGTGAATTCTCCGTCTTATAAAAAAAAAAAAGTGTAACTGTAACTATGATATATTTGCCTTTTTATAGACAAAAATCTGTTAAAGTTTGATTTAAGAGATGAATTTCCTTCGCAATGGAGAACTAAGGACTTGTTTGGTTGATGTGAATAATAGAAAAAAAATATAGTCAATTGAAAAATGAAGAAATTCTTTTTATTTGATTGCAGTTTTTAAAGGAGAGAGCTTAAAAAGTGACATTCCTGTGGAAAAAAATTTCTCATGTTTCATGAGAAAAAGATCCATATGGGATATGGGTTTTAGCTTTCCTTCGAATAGGAAATTAAAATTTTTTTTCCAAAAATACCTTTAAAGCTATGATTAGAAAAAGATTAGATTTTTTTTAATTAAAGATATAATAAATATTTTATATAGCTTTTTAAAGAAGGTAGATACTCAATCAAATATAAAGTTGTAATATACCACATTTCTATAGTTAAACAAACATGTCAAAACTACTTTCTTCGACATCATATTTTCAAGAATCAACTTTCTAGGAGAAACATTGGAGTAAAAAAAAATTTCTTCCTCGAATCAAATGTGTCCTAAAAGAGTTTGCATTATAATAGTACTAGTACTTAGTATCTTAGAAAAATATGGATAGAAAAATTAGAAAAAAACATGGCAAAGGAGGAGGGCCCGTACGATGCATGCGTATGTAATTCTAGTGCTGATCTTGAAACTCAAATATGTATTTCACTTATATATGACTAGATGGTCCAATATTTGTGTCCAAGCATCATCATGCACTAACTCAATAAAGATAAACTGCATATCGACTTTTGTTAGCAAAATACTCTGAAGTTTAGAAATAATTTAGACATAGGTTATAAAATCTAATTTAGGTTGCGGAACAAATAGCAAGCCAAAGACAATTTTTTTAAAAAAAAATGTTAGATTCAATCGAATTAAACTAATCAAGTATAAGTACATTCATAAAAATCAGCAAACAAAATGTTCAAAAATTAAGCTAAAATATCTGATGTAGAGTCCTACAATATAGTCCTAGTATGGTTGGCTATATAATAAGCCATCGACGACTCCACTTTTAGCTTCTGCACAGATATATGACAATGCAGGTAAGGCAATACTTTGGTGGTCCCAGCTCTTTTCAAGATTGGTCACAACACTTCTTATTTTTTTCCTAATTTGCACTTGGTATTGCTATTGGTCGGGAGGATTTTGAAGATTCCGGCTTCCGCAGGTGGGTTTGGGCTGGGGTACATGGCTGATGCTAAGGTGGCCAAATCAATTCACTCCCTTTCTACTTCCTCTCATTTGGATGCTGATTAGTCATCACATGGAAAAGTGGGGTGGAAGATGATTTGGAAATCATGTGTGGGCCCCCTGGAGGTAAAACCTTTTTTTTTTTTTGGGGGGGGTGGGGGGTGGAAACTACTTTTTTACAGAACATACGTCTCAATCCGGATCTTCTTTGTCAGGTTTGCTACTTATTCTTGGTTGGGTTAACCATATATTCCTTGGCTACAGGAGAGCCCTCCGGGCTTGGGACTTGGTCTGGACCAAACTTGGACCCCAGCCTGCTTGAATGACGCAATTTTTTTTTTTTTTTGGGTAAGTCTTGAAGAGAAACTCTTTGTGCACAATGCGAAGCGCAGTGCGCTGCATCTTATTCAAATATATAGTCATTATTTTTTAATATATTTAATATTTATAATTTTATTTTTTTGTTTAAAATTTTGAATGATATATTTTTTTTAAAAATTATAATATTTTTCTTAAAAATTATGGCACCCTTTCACAAAAATTATGACATCCTTCCTCTCCGAAAAAATTATGACATCTCTTCACAAGAATTATGATACCCCTTCATAAAAATTATAACACCTCTCCTTCACAAAATTATGACACTTCTTCACAATAATTATGACATCTTTTTATAAAAATTATGACACCCCTCCTTCACTTAAATGTCATAATTTTTGTGAAAGGATGTCATAATTTTTGTGAAAGAGTGTCATAATTTTTAAAAAGATGTGTCATAATTTTTAAAAAGGGATGTCATTATTTTTTTCTAAAAGGCAGAGGTGTCATAATTTTTATAAAGGATTGTCATAACCAAATGATAGAGATATTTTCATCGTATAAAATTTTTAAATGAAAAGGATGATCTACAGATATTAAATGCACATTGAAAAGTAGTGACTATGTGACCAATAAGACAAGATGGTGCGCTCCATGTCAAATTTTTTATACTGCTGGTGGTGCACAAAAAAATTTCCAAGTCTTGAATGATGCAATTGATGGTAGCTATCAAAATAGTGGGCTCTATCTATTTTTGCAGGAAATTCTTTGTGCATCACGGGTGGTGTAGAAAATTCGATGTGAAGTGCACCATCTTATCCGATTGATCTACGTAGCCATTACTTTTCAATGTGCATTTAATATTTGCAGTTCTGTTTTTTTGTTTAAAATTTTGAATGACGAAAATGTCCATTCTCTTTGAAAAAAATTATGACATCCTGTGGCATATTATGATATTCTACATTAAATTATGACATTCTACACGTAGGATGTCATAATATGGCTCAAAAATTTATGATGTCCTATGTCAAATTATGACTTTCTACATGCAGAATGTCATAAATATAGCATAAGATGTCATAAAAATATGAG